>NW_026877537.1:0-221711 GCF_032173495.1 Musca vetustissima
CGAAGCGACACAGTTGTTATTTGCCGAACAGCGATTATTTTTTGAAAAAGTCATATTTCAACTAGACAAAACATTCCACTAATTATGTCTATGTGTGCGTGGGTATTTACGGGGAATATTAATTGATTGTTGCAGGAAGCAAATAGATAGTCAGGTGGAAATTCGTATATAGGGGATTAAGAAATTGAAATAAAGAAACAAATGTTTTATGTTTTAAGAGAGCGGATTTTTTTAATGAATATTTTTTCAAGGGTCCCACAATGCGTGGATATTGTAAAGAATATTTTTTCAAGGGTCCCACAATGCGTGGATTTTTTTAAGAATATTTTTTCAAGGCTGTACAGAGGCGTGGATTTTTTAAAGCATATTTTTAGGGGTCCCACAAGGCGTGGATTTTGTAAAGAATATTTTTTCAAGGCTGTAGCGAGGCGTGGATTTTTTAAAGAATATTTTTTCAAGGCTGTAGCGAGGCGTGGATTTTTTAAAGAATATTTTTTCAAGGCTGTAGCGAGGCGTGGATTTTTTAAAGAATATTTTTTCAAGGACCCAAACAAGGCGTGGATTTGTTAAAGAATATTTCTTTCAAGGGTCCCACAGGGCGTGGATTTTTTAAAGAATATTTTTTCAAGGACCAAAACAAGGCGTGGATTTATTAAAGAATATTTTTTCAAGGACCCAAACAAGGCGTGGATTTATTAAAGAATATTTTTTCAAGGACCCAAACAAGGCGTGGATTTTTTAAAGAATATTTTTTCAAGGACCCAAACAAGGCGTGGATTTTTTAAAGAATATTTTTTCAAGGACCCAAACAAGGCGTGGATTTTTTAAAGAATATTTTTTCAAGGACCCAAACAAGGCGTGGATTTTTTAAAGAATATTTTTTCAAGGACCCGAACAAGGCGTGGATTTTTTAAAGAATATTTTTTCAAGGACCCGAACAAGGCGTGGATTTTTTAAAGAATATTTTTTCAAGGGTCCCACAAGGCGTGGATTTTTTAAAGACTATTTTTTCAAGGGTCCCACAAGGCGTGGATTTTTTAAAGACTATTTTTTCAAGGGTCCCACAAGGCGTGGATTTTTTAAAGAATATTTTTTCAAGGGTCCCACAAGGCGTGGATTTTTTAAAGAATATTTTTTCAAGGGTCCCACAAGGCGTGGATTTTTCAAAGAATATTTTTTCAAGGGTCCCACAAGGCGTGGATTTTTTAAAGAATATTTTTTCAAGGGTCCCACAAGGCGTGGATTTTTTAAAGAATATTTTTTCAAGGGTCCCACAAGGCGTGGATTTTTTAAAGAATATTTTTTCAAGGGTCCCACAAGGCGTGGATTTTTTAAAGAATATTTTTTCAAGGGTCCCACAAGGCGTGGATTTTTTAAAGAATATTTTTTCAAGGGTCCCACAAGGCGTGGATTTTTTAAAGAATATTTTTTCAAGGGTCCCACAAGGCGTGGATTTTTTAAAGAATATTTTTTCAAGGGTCCCACAAGGCGTGGATTTTAAATAATATTTTTTAAAGGGTACCACACAGGCGTGGATTTTTTAAAGAATATTTTTTCAAGGATCCCACAAGGCGTGGATTTTTTAAAGAATATTTTTTCAAGGATCCCACAAGGCGTGGATTTTTTAAAGAATATTTTTTCAAGGCTTATTTAAGGCGTGGATTTTTTAAAGAATATTTTTTCAAGGGTCCCACAAGGCGTGGATTTTTTAAAGAATATTTTTTCAAGGGTCCCACAAGGCGTGGATTTTTTAAAGAATATTTTTTCAAGGGTCCCACAAGGCGTGGATTTTTTAAAGAATATTTTTTCAAGGGTCCCACAAGGCGTGGATTTTTTAAAGAATATTTTTTCAAGGGTCCCACAAGGCGTGGATTTTTTAAAGAATATTTTTTCAAGGGTCCCACAAGGCGTGGATTTTTTAAAGAATATTTTTTCAAGGGTCCCACAAGGCGTGGATTTTTTAAAGAATATTTTTTCAAGGGTCCCACAAGGCGTGGATTTTTTAAAGAATATTTTTTCAAGGGTCCCACAAGGCATAAGGCATGGGTCCAATACAGGCGTGGATTTTTTAAAGAATATTTTTTCAAGGGTCCAAGGCGTGGATTTTTCAAAGAATATTTTTTCAAAGGTAATCACACAAGGCGTGGAATATTTAAAGAATATTTTTTCAAGGGTCCCACAAGAGGCGTGGATTTTTTAAAGAATATTTTTTCAAGGGTCCCACAACAGGCGTGGATTTTTTAAAGAATATTTTTTCAAGGGTCCCACAAGAGGCGTGGATTTTTTAAAGAATATTTTTTCAAGGGTCCCACAAGAGGCGTGGATTTTTTAAAGAATATTTTTTCAAGGGTCCCACAGAGGCGTGGATTTTTTAAAGAATATTTTTTCAAGGGTCCCACAAGGCGTGGATTTTTTAAAGAATATTTTTTCAAGGGTCCCACAAGGCGTGGATTTTTTAAAGAATATTTTTTCAAGGGTCCCACAAGGCGTGGATTTTTTAAAGAATATTTTTTCAAGGGTCCCACAAGGCGTGGATTTTTTAAAGAATATTTTTTCAAGGGTCATAAAAGGAGTAGATAAGGGTCATAAAAGGAGTGGATAAGAGGCGTAGATATTTTAAAGAATATTTTTTCAAGGGTCTATAGAAGGCGTGGATTTTTTAAAGAATATTTTTTCAAGGGTCCCACAAGGCGTGGATTTTTTAAAGAATATTTTTTCAAGGGTCCCACAAGGCGTGGATTTTTTAAAGAATATTTTTTCAAGGGTCCCACAAGGCGTGGATTTTTTAAAGAATATTTTTTCAAGGGTCCCACAAGGCGTGGATTTTTTAAAGAATATTTTTTCAAGGGTCCCACAAGGCGTGGATTTTTTAAAGAATATTTTTTCAAGGGTCCCACAAGGCGTGGATTTTTTAAAGAATATTTTTTCAAGGGTCCCACAAGGCGTGGATTTATTAAAGAATATTTTTTCAAGGGTCCCACAAGGCGTGGATTTTTTAAAGAATATTTTTTCAAGGGTCCCACAAGGCGTGGATTTTTTAAAGAATAGAAGGGTCCCACAAGGCGTGGATTTTTTAAAGAATATTTTTTCAAGGGTCCCACAAGGCGTGGATTTTTTAAAGAATATTTTTTCAAGGGTCCCACAAGGCGTGGATTTTTTAAAGAATATTTTTTCAAGGGTCCCACAAGGCGTGGATTTTTTAAAGAATATTTTTTCAAGGGTCCCACAAGGCGTGGATTTTTTAAAGAATATTTTTTCAAGGGTCCCACAAGGCGTGGATTTTTTAAAGAATATTTTTTCAAGGGTCCCACAAGGCGTGGATTTTTTAAAGAATATTTTTTCAAGGGTCCCACAAGGCGTGGATTTTTTAAAGAATATTTTTTCAAGGGTCCCACAAGGCGTGGATTTTTTAAAGAATATTTTTTCAAGGGTCCCACAAGGCGTGGATTTTTTAAAGAATATTTTTTCAAGGGTCCCACAAGGCGTGGATTTTTTAAAGAATATTTTTTCAAGGGTCCCACAAGGCGTGGATTTTTTAAAGAATATTTTTTCAAGGGTCCCACAAGGCGTGGATTTTTTAAAGAATATTTTTTCAAGGGTCCCACAAGGCGTGGATTTTTTAAAGAATATTTTTTCAAGGGTCCCACAAGGCGTGGATTTTTTAAAGAATATTTTTTCAAGGGTCCCACAAGGCGTGGATTTTTTAAAGAATATTCTTTCAAGGCAGTACCGAGGCGTGGATTTTTTAAAGAATATTTTTTCAAGGCTGTACCGAGCCGTGGATTTTTTAAAGAATATTTTTTCAAGGCTGTACCGAGGCGTGGATTTTTTAAAGAATATTTTTTCAAGGCTGTACCGAGGCGTGGATTTTTTAAAGAATATTTTTTCAAGGCTGTACCGAGGCGTGGATTTTTTAAAGAATATTTTTTCAAGGCTGTACCGAGGCGTGGATTTTTTAAAGAATATTTTTTCAAGGCTGTACCGAGGCGTGGATTTTTTAAAGAATATTTTTCAAGGCTGTACCGAGGCGTGGATTTTTTAAAGAATATTTTTTAAGGTACACACAATTCGTGGATTTTTTAAAGAATATTTGTTCAAGGGTCCCACAAGGCGTGGATTTTTTAAGGATTTTTTTCCAGGGTCCCACAAGGCGTGGATTTTTTAAATAATATTTTTTCAAGGGTCCCACAAATCCCACAAGGCGTGGATTTTTTAAATAATATTTTTTCAAGGGTCCCACAAGGCGTGGATTTTTTAAAGAATATTTTTTTAAGGGTCCCACAAGGCGTGGATTTTTTAAAGAATATTTTTTTAAGGGTCCCACAAGGCGTGGATTTTTTAAAGAATATTTTTTCAAGGGTCCCACAAGGCGTGGATTTTTTAAAGAATATTTTTCGAGGACCTAAACAAGGCGTGGATTTTTTAAAGAATATTTTTCCAAGGTTCCCACAAGGCGTGCATTTTTTAAAGAATATTTTTTCAAGGGTCCCACAAGGCGTGGATTTTGTAAAGAATATTTTTTCAAGGGTCCCACAAGGCGTGGATTTTTTAAAGAATATTTTTTCAAGGGTTCATTAAAAAGAAAAAACACAGAAGAAAATTCTCTAACCAACAATTTGCTTTTCATCAACACCAACACCAGTTGCTATTTCCTCTTGACCAATAAAACTTTGGTCTGCCTGTCCGTCTGTCATATTTTCTTTAAAAAAGTTTTGTGTTATGTTGTTATTTTTTAACAAATTCATTATTTTAAGACCACCCAATGGAATTGAGAGTTGTTGCCTTGGAATTCATTACAAAGATTTAATAATGTTGGTGTTGGTTTATGTGTTTCTGGATTTTCCTCCATCTCAGTTCTCATATATTTCTCTCGACCTCTCTTGAGTCCCGCCTCTCTCCCCGACTTGGCCACAAGTCGACAAGAGTGGGGATTTGTGTGAACATCAGCATCAGGACAGGACAGGAGTTTATTACCGAGAATGTTATTTTAAACAAAAACGAGAGCAATAACAACAACAAAGTTGTTCATTTTAAGCATGAACTTGTTAAGTTCTGTTGGCTATCACCAGGATCTGGACCACCGCAAAACAACAACAGCAGATGCAAAAAGAATTGTGGATTTTTTTTTGTGTTTTGTTTTTGTAGTCAGTCGGTCAGTCCATTTGGTCCGAGGTTTCTTTTTTTTCCTGTGTATGTTAGTCATTGGGTCTTGTTGCTTAGTTGGTCGGTTGGTTGGTTGGTTGGCTGTTGAGTTGGAAGGTTGCTTTGGTTGGCTTCATTTATTGTTTACTCTTGTTCATAGTCCACAGAGACTTTATTTGGTACTCAGAGTGTTTCTCTGTGTGTTAGCCAATGATTCGGATTGTGGATGAAACGTTTTTAGAATCGCCAGTGTTGCCCTTAAAAAATATTCTTAAAACATCCACGCCCCTTAAAAAATATTCTTAAAACATCCACGCTTCTTAAAAAATATTCTTAAAAAATCCACGCCTCTGTTACCCCTTGAAAAATATTCTTAAAACATCCACGCCCCTTAAAAAGATATTCTTAAAACATCCACGCCCCTTAAAAAATATTCTTAAAAAATCCACACCCCTTAAAAAATATTCTTAAAAAATCCGCACCCCTTAAAAAATATTCTTAAAAAATCCACGCCTCTGTTAACCCTTAAAAAATATTGTTAAAAAATCCACGCCTCTGTTAACCCTTAAAAAATATTGTTAAAAAATCCACGCCTCTGTTAACCCTTAAAAAATATTGTTAAAAAATCCACGCCTATTGGTAGACCTCAAAAAATATTGTTAAAAAATCCACGCCTATTGTTAGACCCTTAAAAAATATTGTTAAAAAATCCACGCCTCTGTTAACCCTTAAAAAATATTCTTAAAAAATCCACGCCTTCGCTAACCCTTAAAAAATATTCTTAAAAAATCCACGCCTTCGCTAACCCTTAAAAAAATTATCTTAAAAAAATCCACGCCTCTGTTAAACCTTAAACAAATATTCTTTAAAAACTCGACATCAATTTTGGTACTGGAAAAATTAAGCCTCATAGCCACAAGCAAAAAAAAAATTGGTAGGATAGTTTAACCCCTACAAAAATAGGATTCACGAAATAATTTTCTATGGCAACCCTGACCTGCTTTCACATTTCGAAATTTCTCTTCCACTTCCTCTCTCTCTTTCTCTCTTATGAGTTCAACAATTTAATTTCCTTTCGGATTATAATTAAAAAAATAGAAATTAAATGTGGCTATGAGCTGGGGTCACTCTGCGTCTGGGGCATATGACCGGCACTATCACGAAATATATACATGATATAATTTGTTGCTCCAACAATAACAACAACAAAGCGGTGTACTGGTAACACAGAAAATGGCCAGAAAATTTAATGGCATCGATTTTTGGAAAATTTATTAGAGACCTCATGAAGTCACGACATGAGCGTTCAGGTCCTTGAAAAAATATTTTTTACAAAATCCACGCCTTGTTTGGTTGCTTTAAAAAATATTTTTTACAAAATCCACGCCTTGTTTGGTTGCTTTAAAAAATATTTTTTACAAAATCCACGCCTTGTTTGGTTGCTTTAAAAAATATGCTTTAAAAAATCCACGCCTTTTTTGGTTGCTTGAAAAAATATTCTTTAAAAAATCCACGCCTTGTTCGGTTGCTTGAAAAAATATTCTTTAAAAAATCCACGCCTTGTTTAGGTCCTCCAAAAGATATTCTTTAAAAAATCAACGCCCTGTCTGGGTCGTTGGAAAAATATTCTTTAAAATAACCACGCCCTGTCTGGGTCGTTGGAAAAATATTATTTAAAAAATCCACGCCTTATTTGGGTCCTTGAAAAAATATTATTTAAACCAGTGAGCGAGCAGTATAGTCGGACGGGCCGACCATACGATACCCTACACAACATCCACGGAACTCTAACTTTCTGCGGATGTTTATTTTGAGCCTGGGCAATATTTCGTGATATTTGCACCCTCTTGCCGATACCTCACACTGACATATGTTTCGAATATTAATAATATTCAGTACATCCCTTCTAATTACTTGTCCAGATTCCCTTCACCGTGGGTTGTGTTCTGATGTTTGGTTTATAATTGTGGCCTATAGATCGACTCGAAAAAAACACAAAAAATTAAGTCTTCGGTCCACTACATCCCAAAATTATTATCTGATCATCGCCGAAAATACTAGGCGTTGGAAAATTTCAGAGCGACCAGCGCCATATTTCCGCACTCTAGTGTGGTAATGGGTTACTAAATAATATCTCAGTACGTAAGCACCTGTAAATATTTAAGTGTAACTCCCACATCTGAGTACGTACGACCATATAATTGGTATCAATTTAAAGGTCAACCACTCCTCTTGGATATACAATATACTTCTCGGGTCTATGTCCTTCAGGGGCAAATATATAGGCAATAGAATACAAAATTTGTAATTTTTCACACAAAAGTCGGGGTCCATTTGACCCGCTAAATATTGACCGATCCTTATCAAAACAGCCATGGTTATTCTTTGGCCCGATCCCCCTCTCCTTGTGAAATTCCGCGATGTTCACGCCATAATTGCGGACTCTGCAGCGACAAAAAAACGGACAAAAATTAGGTATTTGGTCCATTTCGCCCCCTAAATATTAACTGATCTTTAGAGGTCTTCATTGGCCAGAACCCATCCTACATGCAAAATTTCGTGAAGATTGGTCCATAACTGTGGCCTGTATTGTGTTTACAAATTATAATGGACAGACGGACGGACGGACACACATGTCTAGATCGACTCAGCTAGTCGAGATATGACGATCGGTATACTTAAAGGTGGGTCTAGGACCAATATTTCGCGGCGTTACAAACTTTTGGGGCTGCACAAAGCTATAATACCCTGACAAAATAGTTGCGTAGGGTATAAAAATCCACGCCTTTTTTGGTACTTGAAAAATATTCTTTAAGTAATTCACGCCCACTTCGGTCTTAAAAAAATCCTCGCTTCCGAGGTTTTTAAAAATACTCTTTAAAAAATTCAATTTTGTCATTGTTTCGCTGATTTTCTTAATAACCCATTTGAAGCGTATGACTAACGACACACATCATACGCACCCTATGTCCATAGAAAAAGCTATGCTTTTAATAATTTCGTCATTGATTTCAGGTCATTTAACGAAAAATCTGCAGCTACAAAAATAGTTTATTAGAAGATATTCTATATTTTCGACATGTCCTAAGGATCGCTGAAAAATAAACTTCTAAAATTCCACGCCTGTGATAGCCCTTAAAAATATCCTTCGAAAAATCCAAAATATTTTCTTAGACAAATTTAAGCACAATTTTTTTTCGTTAAAAAAATCACTTTCATTTTACTAAACATTTCAGTTTTTGTTGTTGTTGCTTTTTTGGACACCTACTAAAATATAATTTTTGTTATTATTCAAATCCCGTTTGTGTATCCCAGATATTTACATACTCGTAATTGTATTTATTTTAAATGTGTCTCATAACAATTCAATTATGAATGCTACCTTTGGTGTGTTTTTAGTGACCACTGTGTACTTTTGTGCAGGACGCATATATAAAAAAAGGATTACAGTCGTGTTTTTATATTTTTGGGAATAGTTTTTACATGCATTGCTCTCAAGTTGTTGAAGTTTTCTTTTTTTAGAGATTTTTCGGTGAAATGTGGGTCCTTGCCAGGTGGATGGTACTGACAGAGTTGGAAATGGGTTTCTTGGATGCATAATATTGTTCTTTATAGATTAGATCGGAATACTGGATAAATTATTTTAAGTCCTTTTACTCTTTCATTCATTTTCTAATTGAGCCCTTGTTGCGTATGACTGACGGCATACACCATACGCCCTAAGTATCAAAAAGGAAAGATGCGTATTTTAGAAATTAAAATAAAATGGAAGATTTCAAAACATAGCTTAAAAACTAGTCTTCTATGATGCCTAGGGTAGGACTCTTAAAAAATATTTAAAAAATTCAAGCCTAGGGTTGGACTCTTAAAAAATATTTAAAACAAATCCACGCAAAGGGTAGGACTCTTTACATATATGTTTAAACCAGTAAGAAAAGTAGTAAAGTCAGACTGGACTATATGATACCCTTCACCACTTTGTGTATATTGTACATATGTGTCCTAACAGACGTTGCCTTTTCGAAGGAACATTGACCTGTGACCTATTCTAATTTAAAGCAAACTTTACACACGCTCTATGGTATACTGCACTGCTTAAAATGTAATCTCAATCAGGCACCCATTGATTATTTGGTGTAGAATGCACATGAATAGGTCGAAATTATATATGTAAGCTATGCTATATCTAAATCTGAACCGATTTCAAAGAAACTTACCAGAGATTAATTTATATTAATTTCAATTCGTGGTGTCGGCCCAGCTATGGGTCTTTAGTGCACCATATACTTAAAATCAGACGAAATTATATATAGGAGCTATATGTAGATTTCAATCGATTTCAAGAAATCTTGACACACATAAGTTTGTAGTAACTTCCGTACATTGTACAAAATTGTGTGCCAATCCGCAAAATCGAAACGATATATTGGGGCTTTGGTGCTCCATTGAAATAAAACTGGACGAAAATATATATGGGAGCTATATCTAAATCTGAACCGATTTTCACGAAACTTAACACACATCATTCTAGAGTTAATTCAGTACGCCATACCAAATTTTGTGCAAATCGAATAATATATAGGGTCTTTGGTGCACCATATATATCTATATATCTAAATCTGCACCGATTTTCAAAAAACTTATCACACATCATTCTAGACTCATTTCAGTATGCTGTGCCAAATTTCGTGCAATTCGAAAGATATATAGGTACTTTGGTACACAATTTACATAAAATCGGACGAAAATATATATGGGAGCTACATCTAAATCCGAACAGATTTTTACGAAACATAGCACACATCATTGTAGACTCAATTCAGAACGCTACGCCAAATTCCTTGCAAATTGAATGATTTTCAGGGACTATAGTGCACCATTTACCTTAAATCGGACGAATATATATATGGGAGCTATATCTAAATCTGAACCGATTTTTACGAAACTCAGCACACGTCATTCTAGACCTAATTCAGTACGCTACGCCAAATTCCTTGCAAACTGAATGATTTTTAGGGACTTTGGTGCACCATTTACCTTAAATCGGACGAAAATATATATGTGAGCTATATCTAAATCTGAACCGATTTTCACGAAACTAAGCACACATCATTCTAGACTCAATTCAGTATGCTGTGCCAAATTTCATGCAAAGCGAGAGATATATAGGGACTTTGGTGTACCATTTACCTTAAATCGGACGAAAATATATATGGGAGCTATATCTAATTCTGGACCGATTTTCAGGAAACTTTACACACATCATTCTAGAACTAATTCAGTACGCCGTGCCAAATTTCGTGCAAATCGAAAGATATTTAGGGTCTTTGGTGCACCATTTACATTAAATCGGACTAAAATATATATGGGAGCTATATCTAAATCTGAACCGATTTTCACGAAACTAAGCACACATCATTCTAGACTCAATTCAGTATGCTGTGCCAAATTTCGTGCAAATTGAGAGATATATAGGGTCTTAGGTGGCCCATTTACCTTAAATCGGACGAAAATGTATATGGGAGCTATATCTAAATCTGCACCAATTTTCACGAAACATAGCACACATCATTCTAGGCTCAATTCGTCCTTGGGCCAAATGAATGAGCTGTGCAAAATTTCATCCAATTCGAATCATAAATGCGACCCGTACTTTGTTTACAATTTAACATGGACAGACAGACGGACGGACATGCATAAATCGACTCAGAAGGTGATTCTATGCATATTTTCTAAAGGGACCATGTGTCTATATCGTTTCCTTTTGCCTGTTACATACATATGCACAAAGACATAATACCCTGTACCACGGTGTGGCGAAGGGTATAAAAATCTACGCCTTGATTAAAACTTTAATAAAATATTATTTAACAAATCCACGCCTCTGTTAAATATGAGGTATGATTAACACCACTGTGACATATGATTAACACCACTTATCATACGCAGCCGCTTCTAAGAGTAAATCAGCTGAGTATTTATTGTAGGACACAATTTTTCGAAATCTAAATTTACTTTTCCTCCACAAATGTGGATTTCTTTTTAAATGGTTATTTTAATCTCATCTCCCAAATTATACTTCCCATCCCTGGCCTCTACATTTAGTGCAGCCAAATTTCTATTTTCCTTTTATGTTATTGTTGTTGCATATTTGTTTTGGTGTTTATTTGTTCTTTTGCTTCATCTTCTTCTTTTGTGACCTGCAATGCCTTGGTGGCTCTCAAACTCTTGACTTGGCGTGTTGATGTTATGTTTACCTTTGAGTTTCATAAACGACACAAACACACTGAGACATACAGCCACACACACATACGAAGAGCATGGTGTTATAATTTAGCCGGTCTCACACATAAACAAGGCTGCTAACCTCTCTCACGCCTGCTCTCTCTTTTTCTCCAAATTCATTTCTGGTGGCCGGTTGCTGTCTTTTGCACTAGTCTCCCATGCTCTTTGGAGGTATGTTTGCTATTTTTGGTATATGTGAGTGTGTGTGTGTATCTCACACATATTTAACCGTTGTTGATTTAAGTATTTAATGGATTGTTTTTTTTTCTTACCTTAGCCTGCATGTATGTTAGTGTGTTAGTTCGTTGTTTTGCGTCATTTTCTCGTTGCGATTTCTAAATGAAAATAAAGCTCAGAAAAATTAAATGTAATTTTCAAGTTGGCTTATACCACACACATAGAAACACTGTGACACCCTGAATGTGTAATTGTAGTTGTCATTGGTGTTTCTTCTTCCATTTCCCTCTGTTTTTGTTGTGTGTGCAAATTTTTAACGCTAACTAAGATTAGAGTTTTTTAAAAATTAAACGTCATTTATTTGTACTTCCTGATTCTCTTTTTCTGGTGTCTAAGTTTTCTCACACTCACTCTGTCTCTCTCTGTTGCTGCTCTGTTTGTCTGCCTCTTTCTATCTCTGGGGGAATTGGTGTTTATTTTAAACAATTTTTTTGGAAAATTGCCACTGCAGCCACGACTTTGTGGATGTTGGGTAGTCTACATCGTTGTTGTTGTTGTTATTATTCTCAATGTTTTTGTTGTGTCTTAACTAATTGATAATGTATATTTTAGCAAGAATGGTCTGGGTTTTTTGCACCGCTTCTTCTTCCTCTTCTACAGCGTTCTACGAATAATTTATCCTCTGGGACTGATGATGCAAAACAATTGTTTTTTTCTTTCTGCCAGCCAGCTAATGAAAACCCGACTATTGAAAGAGATGCCAAAAACAAAACGGTGGAAATGCATAAAACACAAGGTGTGAACATTTGCAAATTATTTAAATTGGCCAGCATATCTAGGCAGGATAAGAAATAATCCCAAATGAAAATAGGCAAGCAGGAGAGGAAAGTAATAAATAAAAAAGTGAGGAATTAATTTTAAATATTGGGATTTTTTTAAAGGGTATTTTTTTAAGGGCCAATAGAGGCAAGGATTTTTTAAAGAAACATTTTTTAGGAGCTATCACAACCGTTAATTTTTATTTAAATATGTTTAATGACTACTCTCATGCGTGGTCTTGAAAATTATTTTTTAAACATTTTATAAGGCCTACTTTAAAGCCTGGATTAAAAAAAAAATAAAATTCTTAACAGAGGCGTGGATTTTTTTAAAAAATATTTTTTGAGGCTCCAAAAGAGGCGTGGATTTTTTAAGGCTCCAACAGAGGCGTGGATTTTTTTAAAAAAATTTTTTAAAGTCCTAACAGATGCGTGGATTTTTTTTAAAAATAGTTTTTTAGAGTCCTAACATAGGCATGTATTTCTTACAAAAAAAAATTGAGTCCCATCATTGGTATTTATACCCTACACAACTATGTTGTCAGGGTATTATAGCTTTGTGTAGCCCCAAGAGTTTGTAACGCCGCGAAATATTGGTGCTAGACCCAGCTTTAAGTATACCGATCGTCATATCTCGACTAGCTGAGTCGATTTAGACATGTATGTCCGTCCGTCCGTCTGTCCATTATAATTTATGAACACGATTTAGGCCACAGTTATGGACCAATCTTCACGAAATTTTGCATGCAGGATGGGTTCTGGCCAATGAAGACTTCTATTGTTTTTGGTGACGATCGGTTAATATTTAGGGGATGAAATGGACCAAATACAAACTTTTTATCTGATTTTCTTGTCGCTTCAGAGGCCACAATTATGACCCAAACATCGCGAATTTTTACATGGAGAAGGGGGTCGGGCCAAAGAATAAGCATGCCTGCTTTGATGAAGATCAATCAATATTTAGCGGGTCAAATGGACCTTGAGTTTTGTGTGAAAAAATACAAAATTAGCATTTTATAGCGTATATCACAAAACAACCCACGGTGAATGGAATCTGGGCAAGTAATTAGAGGGCTGTATTGAGGGTTCAAAAATCGCGAAATATTGCTCAAGCTCAGGATATAGAACCACACAAAGATTGATTTTCGTGGAAGTTGTGTAGGGTATCATATGGTCGGCCCCGTCCGACTAGTTTTTTTGAGTCCTAGCATAGACATGTATTTCTTAAAAAAATTTTAGAGTCCCAACATTGATATTTTTAAAATCTAGATATCTTTTGAAATGGCCCAGTGTGCGTATGATTTGTGTCGTTACTCATACGCAACTAGGGGCTCATTAACAAAATTAGTGCAGCAATGAAAACCTTTAATACAAAATTTCCTGAAATATGCATAGAATCACTTTCTGAGTAATGCATGTCCGTCCGTCCGTCTGTATGTCCATGTTAAATTGTAAAAAAAGTACAAGTCGCATTTATGATCCGATTTAAGGTAAATGTGGCACCAAAATCCCTATATTTCTTTCGATTTGCCTGAAATTTAGCATATAGTACGGAATAAGGTCCAGAATTATGTGTGCTAAGTTTCGTGAAAATCGGTTCAAATTTAGATATAGCTCCCATGTATAGTTTTGTCCGATTTTATATAAATGGTGCACAAAAGACCCTAAATATCTTTCCATTTGCACGAAATTTTGCATAGTATACTGAATTGTGCCTAGAATGATGTGTGTCAAGTTTCGAGAAAATCGGTTCAGCTTTAGATATAGCTCCCACATATAGTTTTGTCCGATTTTAAGTAAATGGTGCATCAAAGTCTCTATTTATCATTCGATTTGCACGAAATTTGGCACAGGGTACTGAATTTGGTCCAGAATGATGTGTGCAAATTTTCGTAAAAATTGGGTCAGATTTATATATAGCTCCCACATATTTTTTTGTCCGATTTAAGGTAAATGGTACACCAAAGACCCTATATATTCTTCGATTTGCACAAAATTTGTTATAGCGTACTGAATTAACTCCAGAATGATGTGTGTTAAGTTTCGTGAAAATCGGTTCAGATTTAGATATTGCTCCCGTATATATTTTCGTCCAATTTTATTTTAATGGAGCACCAAAGCCCCAATATATCTTTTCGATTTGGCCGATTGGCACACAATTTTGTACAATGTACTGAAGTTACTATAAACATATGGGTGTCAAGATTTCTTGAAATCGATTCAAATCTACATATAGCTCCTGTATATAATTTCGTATGATTTTAAGTATATGGTGCACCAAAGTTAATATAAATTAATATCTGGCAAGTTTCCTTGAAATCGGTTCAGATTTAGATATAGCATAGCTTACATATATAATTTCGACCTATTCATGTCCATTGTACACCACATAATCAATGGATGCCTGATTGAGATTACATTTTAAAGAGTCCTAATTAGGAGGGATTTTTTAAAAATATTTTTAAAAGCCTTGCCTTATGCGTGGATTTTAAAAAAATATTTTAAGAGTCCTAAATAGGCCCGAATTTTTTTTAAATACTGTAGTGTAAATTTTAAAATCATTATTTAGGATATTCATATTTTTTTGAGTGGCCAACAATAAATGTAGACATTATTTAAGGCATAACTTCCCTATGAATCAGGGGTGCGTATGATTTGTGTCGTTACTCATACACAACTAGGGGCTCATTAAGAAAATTAGTGTAGCAATGAAAACCCTTAATACTAAATTCCCTGTTCCTCCAAAGAACCCTTTTCCAACTCTGCCAAACAGACAAGGAGCTAAAATTTCACAAAATAATATTTTCAAAAACAATATAACTTCAAAGGCAGGAGTTGCACACATGCAGCTCCAAGAGCGTAGCAAGTAAAAATATTCCCTTCACAAAAAAATAACCCTGCACAAAGGCAACACAGGAGTCACATACACCTACCAAAGGTAGCATTCATAATTGAATTGTTAAGAGACACATTTGAAATAAATAAAATTAAGTAAACACCTGGGTATGTTTTACACAAACAAGATTTGAATAATAAAAACTTACATCTGGAGATTGAAAAGTTACCAAACGAATTTTAGGTGGCAGGTTTTTTAAAAACATCGGCATATGAAACTAAACAAAGAATATATTTGAAGGACCGTCTGAGGCGTGATTTTTGTAAAGAATATTTTTCCAAGGACCCTCTGGGACGTGGATTTTCCAAAGAATTGTTTTCCATGGACCCTATGAGGTGTGGATTTTCCAATAATTTTTTTTTTCTAAGGACCCTTTAAGACCTGGATTTTCCAATGATTTTTTTTTCAAGACGTGCATTTTTCCAAAGAATAACTTTCAAGAACCCCTTGAGTCGTGGATTTTCCACAGAATAGTTTTCCATGGCCCCTATGAGGCGTAGATTTTCCAATAATTTTTTTTCTAATGACGCTCTTAGACCTGGATTTTCCAATGATTTTATTTCAAGGGCCTTCAGAGACGTGGATTTTTCCAAAAAACCCCCTGAGACGTGGATTTTCCAAGGAATATTTTTTTCAAGAAACCTCTGGGACGTAGACTTTCAAAAAAAAATATTTTTTCAAGAACCCCATTATACCTTTAATTTTAACAAATTCTTGTTTCAAAAATCCTTAACTTAACAAATCTTAACCATTCTTAAGAACTCCCCCTCCCCGCCCACCAATTTTGTTCTACTCAGACAGTTGATGAAATGGTTTAACTTTTTGATATTTGTGACAACAAATTTCTGACACAAAGATGTTGACAATTGGTATGACACCCACACAGGCACACACACCCGACTAAATGCAAAACAATTTCCGGTTTACACCCATATCCAGATACAACAGCTCCTCCCGAACCTTCCCACAAAACACTTAAATAGATCTGCATAGATTCACACACACAGCCAACGAAGGATGTTGGTACAATGTGTGGACATGATTTTCAGTCGGAATTGGAAACGATACAAATCCACAAAACATAGGCACGGCAATGTTCTTCATTCACAACTACAACGACACACACACATAGTCACTCCAACACACACACACACACACTCTGTGACAGAGAGAGAAAATTGTCAACATGCCATGACAGTGCCAAATTGCTTTGCAACACATTCTTCTTCGAACATCACCACTACATATGTATCATATTTGTCATACATGAACCTGGGTGTGTGAGTGTGTGCGTCGGTGTGTGTGTGTTCTCATCGAATATGTATAACAGTTATCAATTTTATTGTTGTGGCCAACAACAACAACGACAGGAATAGTAGAAGAAATTTGAATATCATTTGAAATGAGAATTTTTGGTAGGTAGGCCCGGCCGGTTGGTTGGTTGGCTGGCTGACAGTTTCACTGAAACAATGTGTGAAGAGGAGGCTAGGGGAAGACATATGGAATTTCACCAAAAAGGCAGATTGATGGCATGCAATAAATTGTATTATTAAATATGAAATTTAAGATGAGATTTTATTTGGAAAATATTTGATGAAGGAAGGCATGAGGAAAGCAATGGGAAATTTTAAAAATATTTTTTAAAGGAACAAACCAGTGAGCGGAGCAGTATAGTCGGACGGGGCCGACCATATGATACCCTACACAAATACCACGGAACTCTAACTTTCTGCGGTTCTATACTCTGAAACTGGACAATATTTAGTGATATTTGCACCCTCTTGATCGATTATAGGTCAACAGCACCACTTTCTAACCCTGGCATATTTTCCATTTTTTTTCTTGAAGTGAATTTTTACGCCATAAAATAAAAAACTGGTCACTTTAGGTTTTGGTTGATTCGACCCTCGGAATATTGACCGATCATCATCTAAACAGCCGCTCTAAGTATTTGGTCACATCCCCTTCACCTTGTAAAATATGCGATGTTCTGCATATAATAATTGCCTCTAGAGCGACTAGAATATCTGACAAAATTAAAGTTTTCCGTTCATTGCACCCCCTGAATGAAATCTCAACTTCACCGAAAACTATAGGCGTCGTCCTTGACCATAATCGGAACTTCCTTTACAATTTCAAAGCGATCAGCGCAACATTTCCGTCCTCTAATGGAGTAATAGTAATACTATGCACATAGTCACATTTACCTTATTATGTATAACTCCCATATCTGAGCACATCCGACAATATAATTGGTATCAATTTAAAGGTCAACCACTCCTCTAGGATATGCTATCAACTTCTCGGGTCTATGTCCTTCAGGAGTAAATATATACGCTATAGAATACAAATTTTGTCATTTCTCACACAAAAGTCAGACCGATCTTTATCAAAACAGGCATTAAGCATTTGATCCATTTCATCCCCTAAATATAAACCGATCTTTACCAAAAACAATATGGATCTTCATTGACCAGAACCTATCCTACATGCAAAATTTCTAGAAGATTTTTCCATAACTGTGGCCTGTATTGTGTTTATAATTTATAAAGGACGGACGAACGGTTGGACACACATGTCTAGATCGATTCAGCTAGTCGAGATATGAGATCGGTATACTTAAAGGTGGGTCTAGGACCAATGTTTCGCGGCGTTACAAACTCTTGGGGCTGCACAAAGCTATAATACCCTGACAACATATTTGTGTAGGGTATAAAAATAGTGGATTTTAATTCTTTTTTTTCAAGGACTTATAATAGGCATGGATTTTTTAAAAATGGGTTTCAAGGAACTACAATATATACTATATGGGAGCTATATCTAAATCTTAACCGATTTTCACGAAACATAACATAACATTTTCACGAAAACTTAGCACACATCATTCTGGACCTAATTCAGTACTATATGCAGAATTTCAGGCAAATCGAAATATATTTAGGGTCTTTGGTGCACCATTTACATAAAATCGGACAAAACTATATACGGGAGCTATATATAAATTTGAACCGATTTTCCCGAAACTTAGCACACATCATTCTGGACCTAATTCAGTACTATATGCAAAATTTCATACAAATCGAAGGATATATAGGAACTTTGATGAATCATTTACATTAAATCGTTTGAACATATATATGGGAGCTATATCTAAATCTGAAGCTATTTTCACGAAATTTAACACACATCATTCCCGACTCAATTCAGAACGCTATGCCAAATTTCGAGCAAATCGAAGGGTATATAGGGACTTTGATGCACTATTTACCTAAAATCGGACGAAAATATATATGGTAGCTATATCTAAATCTGAACCGATTTTCGTGAAACTTAACACACATCATTCAAGACTCAATTCAGTACACTATACAATATTTCGTGCAAATCGAAAGTTATGTAGGGGCTTTTGTGCACCATTTACATAAAATCGGACGAAACTATAAATTGGAGCTATATCTAAATCTGAACCGATTTTCACGAAATTTAACACACATCGTTTTGGACTTTATTCAGTACGCTTTGCCAAATTTCATGCAAATCGAAGGATATATAGGGACTTTGGTGCACTATTTATCTAAAATCTGACGAAACTATAAATTGGAGCTATATCTAAATCTGAACCGATTTTTACGAAATTTAACACACATCGTTTTGGACTCTATTCAGTACGTTTTGCCAAATTTCGTACAAATCGAAGGATATATAGAGACTTGGGTGCACTATTTAACTAAAATCGGACGAAAATATATACGGGAATTATATCTAAACCTGAACCGATTTCACGAAACTCAGCACACACCATTCTGCACCTTATTCAGTACGTTGTGCCAAATTTCGTGAAAATCGAAAGATATATAAGGACTTTGGTACACCATTTACCTTAAATTTGAACCGATTTTTTCCAATTTCAATAGGGTTCGTCCTTGGGCCGAATAAGTGACCTGTGCCAAATTTCATCTAATTCGGATTATAAATGCGACCTATACTTTGTTTACAATTTAATATGGACAGACAGACGGACGGACGAAAATGCATAAATCGACTTAGACCCTGTACCAAAGTGTGATGAAGGGTATGAAAATCCACGCATCTTTGGGTCTTTGTTTTAGGTCTTAAAAAATACTTTAAAAAAATCCACGCCTCTATGGGTTTTTAATTCCACGCCTTGTTTTAACTTTTTTTTAAAAAAATCAAGCATCTTCAAATTAAAAATTCTATTCAAATCCCTCTCTGCCTATTTGCAAAAATTCTAACACATTTTTCAGAGAATCAAACTATGCCAGTTTTTGTTGTTGTTGTTTTTTTTTCTATCCAAATGCTGAGAAAATATTGCACAACAACAATGGAAAATTACTTTAATAAATAACTTTCGGAGTTGATGTATTCCATTCAGTTTTTATTTCAAATCTGTTTGTTTTTGCTGTTGTTTATTTCCATTCGAAAAGGGATTTTTTTTTGGAAAAAATATTTCGATTTTGTTGGTGTTGTTGCCATTTTGTGGAGAAGACAAATGAATTGCTGTGAAGATTAATGGCATAAAATGCCGGGAGGACATAGATTCTAGGAGCGGGTCGCAGGATGTGATGCATTTTCAGTTCGAGATGACAGTCATAGTTGTTGTTTGTTGCAATTGTAGACATAGTCCAGAACAGGTCACAAAACAATCCATATGCCAGCCCGGACTGCATTTTCAGGATATGCATTTGGTGCTGCTAAAACAACAAAACCAACAATGGAAATATATGTTTTTTGTTTTGTTGTTGTTGTTGTTACAGACAGCCCATTAGAAAATAAAAATTTGAGTGTTTCGGAAAATGAACAAAAACCCAAAAAATTGTAGTTATCGTTTTCAATTTTTTCGTTCGTTCGTTCGTTCTTGAAAATGACATGGCATTTCAAATATCATTGAAGTTAAAATGAAAAAATGGAAATTGTAGTCATGTGGAGAGTATTAAAGCATTGACTTGGGATAGGACTACTATGTGAGTGGAATATGGAAAGGGAGAGAGTGTAAGGCGAAAAACTAAATATATGATAACTGACACAGCAATACAAAAGTTGGAGCAGATGAAAACCTACCCTCTGTATCACAGGCTTAGATCTCTTTAAAGAAAATTTTTCCAAGGCTAGATCGACCCACTGAATTTTTTAAGAATATTTTTTTCAAGCGAGGCGAGCATTTTTTATAGAATATTTTCAATTTTTTTTAAGAATATTTTTTCAAGACTTAATCGATGCATCGATTTTTTAACCGAGGCGCAGATTTTTAAACCCTTCACCACACTGTGGTAAAGGGTACTATGTCTTTGTACATATGTTTGTAACAGGAAAATGAAACGATATAGACACATGGTTCCTTTTGAGAATATGCATAGCATCACTTTCTAAGTCGATTTATGCATGTCCGTCCGTCCATCTGTCTGTCCATGTTAAATTGTAAACAAAGTACAGGTCGCATTTATAATCCGAATTGGATGAAATTTGGCACAGCTCATTTATTTGGCCCAAGGACGAAACCTATTGAAATTGGGAAAAATCGGTTCAGATTTAGATATAGCTCCCATATATATTTTCGTCCAATTTAAGGTACACCAAAGTCCCTAGATATCCTTCGATTAGCACGAAATTTGTGATAGCGTACTGAATTGAGTCTAGAACGATGTGCGTTAAATTTCGTGAAAATCGGTTGAGATTTAGTTATAGCTCCCATATATATTTCCATCCGATTTAAGGTAAATAGTGCACCAAAGTCCCTATATATCCTTCGATTTGCATGAAATTTGATATAGCGTACTGAATTAAGTCTAGAACGATGTGTGTTAAATTTCGTGAAAATCGGTTCAAATTTAGTTATAGCTCCCATATATATTTTCGTCCGATTTGAGGCAAATAGTGCACTAAAGTCCCTATATATCCCTCGATTGGCATGACATTTAGCATAGCGTACTGAATAATGTCTAGAACGATGCGTGTTAAATTTCGTGAAAATCGGTTCAGATTTAGTTATAGCTCCCATATATATTTTCGTCCGATTTTAGGTAAATAGTGCACCAAATTCCCTATATATCCTTCGATTTGCACGAAATTTGACACAGCATACTGAATAAGGTCTAGAACGATGTGTGTTAAATTTCGTGAAAATCGGTTCAAATTTAGTTATAGCTCCCATATATAATTTGGTCCGATTTGAGGTAAATAGTGTACCAAAGTCCCTATATATCCTTCGATTTGCACGAAATATGGCATAGAGTACTGAATTAGATCCAGAATGATGTGTGTTAAATTTCGTGAAAATCGGTTTAGATTTAGATATAGCTCGCATATATATTTTCATCCGATTTGAGGTAAATTGTGCACGAAATTCCCTATATATCCTTCGAGATCTACGAAATTTGGCATAGCGAAATGAATTAAGTCTAGAACAATGTCTGTTAAATTTCGTGAAAATTGGTTCAGATTTAGATATAGCTCCCATATATATTTTCGTCCGATTTTAGGTAAATAGTGCACCAAAGTCCCTATATATCTCTCGATTGGCTTAAAATTTGTCATAGCGTACTGAATTAAGTCTAGAACGAGGTGTGTTAAATTTCGTGAAAATCGGTTCAGATTTAGATATAGCTCCCATATATAGTTTCGTCCGATTTGAGGTAAATTGTGCACCAAAGTCCATATATCCTTCGATGTGCACGAAATTTGGCATAGCGTCCTGAATAAGGTCTAGAACGATGTGCGTTAAATTTTGTGAAAATCGGTTCAGATTTAGTTATAGCTCCCATATATATTTTCGTCCGATTTTAGGTAAATAGTGCACCAAAGTCCCTATATATACTTCGATTGGCACAAAATTTGGCATAGCGTACTGAATTAGGTACAGAATGATGTGTGCCAAGTTTCATGAAAATCGGTTGAGACTTAGTTATAGCTCCCATATATATTTTCATCCGATTTGTGGTAAATAGTGCACCAAAGTCCCTATATATCCTTCGATTTCCACGAAATTTGGTATAGCGTACTGAATTAGGTCTAGAATGATGTGTGTTAAATTTCCTGAAAATCGGTTCAGATTTAGATATAGCTCGCATATAAATTTTCATCCGATTTTAGGTAAATAGTGCACCAAAGTCCCTATATATACTTCGATTGGCACAAAATTTGGCATAGCGTACTGAATTACGTGCAGAATGACGTTTGCTTAGTTTCGTGAAAATCGGTTCAGATTTAGTTATAGCTCCCATATATAGTTCCGTCCGATTTGAGGTAAATAGTGCATCAAATTCCCTATATATTCTTCGATTTTCACGAAATTTGGCATAGCGTACTGAATTGAGTCTAGAACGATGTGTGTTAAATTTCGTGAAAATCGGTTCAGGTTTAAATATATCAGGTTAAATATATATCATCCGATTCCCTATATATCCTTCGATTTGCACGAAATTTGGCATAGCGTACTGAATTAAGTCTACAACGATGTGTGTTAAGTTCCGTGAAAATCGATTCAGATTTAGATTTAGCTCCCATATATATTTTCGTCCGATTTGAGGTAAATAGTGCACCAAAATCCCTATGTATCCTTTGATGTGCACGAAATCGAAGGATATATATTTTTATAAGTCCTTATAAAATTTTTTTTAAAAATCTACGCCTATTGTAGGTCCTTGAAAAATATTTAAAAAAATTCACGCCTTTGTTACCTTTCTGGCCATTATGTAATGCTTTTGTTGTTGGTGTTTCTTTTCTCTGCTACCAGGTCGATGTTGCTGTTGTTGTTATTTAATTTATGGTTTTATTAAGAAATTTACACATATTTTAAATGTCTCAGATATAGGAATATTTATAATGCCAGGGCAGTAGCAGCAGAAGCTTCTGCATCCGCAGCAGGAACAGCGGCATCAAGCAAACCAGCAGGAGCAGATGCCTTATTACTCAATTGGGATTCCAAAAATGATGATGATGATGAGAAGGAGAGAGATGTGGAGGAGGAAATTCCAATTAGATTTGTCGTTTCGGTAATGGAACGAATGAATGTCTGTAGTTTTCTGCAAGCAAAATATTCTGCAAATGTGTGTGTGAGTGCATTTCTCTGTATGTATGTGTGTGTGTGTAATATGGCATTTCATTATCCTGGCATTTGTAGCTCCTAGAATGCAATATTCCTTAGTTTGTGGTTGAAACTCCCAAAAATTTGTTATAAATTCAATTCAATTCCTAGAACTCTGGCGAAAATATTTCCTCTCCTCTCCGCCGGCAAATTGAACCCTGCGGTAAGGTGATCTAACCTCACATTTCTCACAAGATGTAATGAAATGCAAAGCAAATTATGATTTATCAAATATTCCTTAAAGGGCGCAGACGGACTAGACGGAGTCA
The DNA here is from genome assembly GCF_032173495.1 of Musca vetustissima. Taxonomy (NCBI): domain Eukaryota; kingdom Metazoa; phylum Arthropoda; class Insecta; order Diptera; family Muscidae; genus Musca; species Musca vetustissima. The sequence goes on from NW_026877537.1 coordinate 23,689, forward strand.
GATTTCCTTGACAAATTGTTTGGCAATTATTTACTCAGATATTTGAGCAAAGGGTTTGATTTGTTATTGGACGAATTTGACAAAATGGATTTTTGTAAAAATACCTGTAAAAGGGGATTAATCGTAAGACTTGATTTTAATTAATGGAGGGTAGACGATTAAATTTGGCAAAATTATACACCCTTGTAATACCAACATTAAAAATAGTTCTTCTTATTTTCATAATTACTTTCATGACTGTTTGTCTGTGCCTGTTTTTGCAGGGTCAAACTTTTGTCCTGTGTGTGGTCCCAACTAATAAAATTCCTTTCTCACACACACTCGAGCTTAAGTTGTAAAATCTTAAAACCTTTTGAGTATCCATTCATCCATCCTTTTGGGATACACTTCACAATGTGGCACCTTGAGTTATGTAAAAATGACATTAATCCTCTTCACGTTTACAATACTTAACACATGTCGACAGGAATGCACACAAACAGGCACACACACTCGCATACATTCGAGAAGAAGAAGGAGAAATGCACATTCAAATGTATGAATATTTATATAAAAACCAAAGGCCCCAATATTTAGGGCCTCTGGCGGTTGGAGGACAGGCATGTGAAGAAAAAAACAATTTTTTCCAGGCTCAACCAGGACCTAAAATAAGCGTGGATTTTTTTAAATATTTTTCCAAGGACCTTAGTTTTTTTAATATAATGTTTTCAACGACATACAGTAGGCGTGGATTTTTTAAATATTTTTCCAAGGACCTACCATGGGCGCAGTTTTTTTAAATATTTTTCCAAGGACCTACCATGGGCGTAGTTTTTTTTTTTAAATAATGTTTTCAACGACCTACAGTAGGCGTGGATTTTTATACCCTTCACCACACTGTGTTACAGGGTATTATGTCTTTGTGCATATGTTTGTAACAGGCAAAAGGAAACGAGATAGACCCATGGTTCCTTTTGAGAATATGCATAGAATCACTTTCTGAGTTCATTTTCGCATGTCCGTCTGTCCATGTATTTTTGTTAACAAAATACAGATCACATTTATGATCCGATTTGGATGAAATTTGGCACAGGTCACTTAATTGGCCCAAGGACGAACCCTATTGAAATTGGGAAAAATCGGTTCAGATTTAGATATAGCTCCCATATATATTTTCGTCCGATTTAATGTAAATGGTGCACCAAAGTGCACATATATCTTTCGATTTGCACGAAATTTGGCATAGAGTACTGAATTAGGTCCAGAATGATGTGTGCTAAGTTTCGAGAAAATCGGTTCAGATTTAGATATAGCTCCCGTACATAGTTTCGTCCGATTTAGGGTAAATGGTGCACCAAAGTCCCTATATATCTTTCGATTTGCACGAAATTTGGCATAGAGTACTGAATTAGGTCCAGAATTATGTGTGCCAAGTTTCGAGAAAATCGGTTCAGATTTAGATATAGCTCCCGTACATAGTTTCGTCCGATTTAGGGTAAATGGTGCACCAAAGTCCCTATATATCTTTCGATTTGCACGAAATTTGGCACAGAGTACTGAATTAGGTCCAGAATGATGTGTGCTAAATTTCGAGAAAAGCGGGTCAGATTTAGATATAGCTTCTATATATAGTTTCGTCCGATTTAGGGTAAATGGTGCACCAAAGTCCCCATATATCTTTCGATTTGCACGAAATTTGGCATAGAGTACTGAATTAGGTCCAGAATGATGTGTGCCAAGTTTCGAGAAAATCGGGTCAGATTTTGATATAGCTCCCATATATAGCTTCGTCCGATTTAAGTTAAATGGTGCACCAAAGTCCGTAAATATCTTTCGATTTGCACGAAATTCGGCACAGAGTACTGAATTAGGTCCAGAATGATGTGTGCTAAATTTCGAGAAAAGCGGGTCAGATTTATATATAGCTCCCATATATATTTTTTTCGTCTGATCTAAGTTCGTTCAATTTCATGTCAATGTTCCTTAGAAAAGGTGACGTCTGTTAGGATACATATTCTATATATGTATCCCCAGTGGTGAAGGGTATCATATAGTCGATCCAGTCCGACTTTACTACTTTCCTTACTGGTTTTCTATCTGGTATTATAGTTTCGCATCGTGTCACTACTCTCGTTTCAGGTATGCGGTCTGAATCAAAGGTATTGAATGTTGACTCAGTAGTTGCCTGTAAAATGTTTTTGTGCGGTGTGTTGTGTCCGGTGTCTATCCACTCGTCCATTGCTTTAAGTCTTAAAGCTGCAACCGCCGCTTCATATTTTATTTGGATGTCTATATAATATTGTCTCCAAGTCCCTAGTTAGTGTTGTACGCATTGCTCCACATATTCCTAGACAATACGTTCTTTGAGCATTCTGCAACGCTTTTACGTTACATTTTTTATCCATTGTTGTCCACCAGACAACAGAGGTGTATGTTAGAATAGGTCCAATAACGCTCTTATAGATCCAGTGTATCATCTTTGGATTGAAACCCCATTTAGAGCCTACGGCTCTTCTAAAGAAAGACCATAACGTCATCTGCATAACAGACTGGTTCAAATCCTTTGCCGGTTAAGTACCTTAAGAGTCCGTTTATTGTGGTTACCCACAGGAGCGGTGACAAAATCCCTCCCTGTAGTGTTCCCTGACCTACTTTGTCTCTGATTGTTATATCATGTATGCTACAGCTTATCCATCTATTCCTTAGCATATAGGTAAACCAGTCTATGATTGTCCGGTCAACTTGGAAGGTATCTAAGGATTGGATAAGAGTATTAGTACTGACATTTTTGAAGGCACCTTCAATGTCAATGCATACCGCTAAGGTATACATCTTCTCAGCGAAGGTGCCCTCAATATAGTGTACAACCTCATGTAAAGCGATTTCCACTAATCTCCCCTTTACATGCGCATGTTGTTTGTATTTCAGCGTATCATTGGGTATACTGCTCTTTATCATGGTGTCGATTGTACGTTCCGTGGTTTTGAGTAAGAAAGAAGTTAGGCTTATTGACCGATATGATTTTGGTGTGGCGTAGTTTGCCTTGCTGGCTTCCTGCCAGGCTTTCGGTGTGTACGTCAACCTTAAGCATGCATTAAAGTGTGCGGCTAGATGTGGTGATAAAAAAATACCGCCTCTTTTTGTAATAACGCGGGGAAGACGTTATCCGCTCCTGCCGCTTTCAATGGTGAGAAGCTTTTTAGGACGTCTAACACCATTGACTTGTCAATAATAGGTTCCTCTGATCTGTCGATGCGTTCGATGGGAAGTGAGCATTCATTAGGAACCTGTTTCCTCGATTGTTTCTATCCTATTACCCTCACCGTCTACCATAGTTTCGGGTTGGGTTTGGGTCTTGGATAGAAATTTCTTGATTTTTGAAACGTCGTCGACGCTATCAACCTGTTCGCAGAACAGCTTCCAGGAGTTGCGTTTGGCGGTTATTTATTGTATTCTTTCCGTGTATCGCGGAAGTTGTCCCAGAATACTACAGATTTTTTTCGGCGTGATCTGTTGAAAAGCTTTCGGAACACTTTTTCTTTGTTCCGAATCTCCCTGTCACACAGGGTTTTTCAAAGGCAGATCTCCTTTCTGGAAGAGGACAACTGTCCTCGAAAGACTTTACAATTACCTCCTTGACTAGTCTCTTTATCCAGTTAGTTTTGGACTTGTTTCCGAAGTGTATGGGTTTCGGCGGTGGCCGTAGGATTTTGGTCAGAAAAGGAGTACTCTTCTGAGACTCTCGACTCCTGGACCTCATATATTAATATTGCTGAACATATTGTTATATCGAATACCTCCTCTCTAATTCTGTTAACAAAGGTAGGTTTATTTCCTATGTTAAGTGTTATCAGATCGTAAGTATTCAAGAAGGGCCTGGCCCCTTTTGTTAGTATTTTTACTCCCCCACGCAATATGATGTGAGTTAGCATCACTACCAATTAGTACTTCGTTACCTGTTTCCTGTGCTTTTTCACCATTCGATGCAGCTCCGCCGTTGGTGGTGGTATCGGCGAGTCGAACGGGAGATACACTGAAGCCATGTAAATGTTACCACTCCCCTGTTGCAGTACAGTGGCGTCCGATGTTGACAACTCTGGGGAGAAGAGAAAGCATAGATTTTTGTGACAGGTTCTCGGACGAGACCCCATATTTGCATACAAGAGTTAGTAATTAATATGGCTTAATCCAGAGACCCTGTTTTTAATTGTCCAAGGTTCCTGGATCAGTCCGATGTGTATTTCACCAGGGTTGGCGTCTCGCTCCGATGGCGGTTAATCTGGGTGACTTCTATCAGTTGTCCTCCAGTAATCGGTTTCCTGGGGAGTTCGTGATCTTCACATCGATTCCCTCCTCTTTGTTGCTGGGTATTTTCCCCTCAATGTTTTCCTTGGCTTCATCGTCTCCAATCCTTGCCTTCCCGATTTTGAAGTACATGGCATTGGACACGTAGTGCGCCTTGCCCTTGGTCTTAGCCAGACTTGCCATTGATCAATAGATTCCCCTCTTTGTCGTAGGTACTCCATAAACTTGGTGTTGACCGCAATTAACACTTCCTTATGGGTCTCCCTCTTTAGCTTACCGGACGCGCTATTCCCGTCGATCACTGCATAGCAGAGCTCATCTCGATAACGCTTCCTGGCAACCTTGGCATAAGGCGGCGGCTCCTTACCATATGTTGCTGTCATCTTCCTCTTTCGCGACTTCCTGTTGGTCCTTTTGGGATTTCCGGTCTTTGCCTTTTGTAGTTTGTAGTCCAATGCTTGCCACTACCTTTTTCAGGGCTTCTGTGCTTTTGGATTTTCAAATTCCAGCATTAGATAGTCCCCTTTGAAAGCGCAGCTATCCAGTTCAATAGGTTCCCCTCTTTGTCGTAGGTACTCCATAAACTTGGTGTTGACCGCATGTAACACTTCCTTATGGGTCTCCTTCTTTAGCTTACCGGACGCGCTATTCCCGTCGATCACTGCATAGCAGAGCTCATCTCGATAACGCTTCCTGGCAACCTTGGCATAAGGCGGCGGCTCCTTACCATATGTTGCTGTCATCTTTCTCTTTCGCGACTTCCTGTTGGTCCTTTTGGGATTTCCGGTCTTTGCGGAAGATTCCGACACAGCACTCGTCTTCCTGATATCAGAGCCAGCTTAGCCTGCCCTCGTCAGTGGATTCTCGTGACAGTCTCCTTTGACGCTGGTTTGACTCAGCTTTCTCTTATTATGGGGAAGCTCTTTTTCTTTTTGGCGGATTTGACAGTCGCCTGCTCATCCGGAGACTTTATCCTCTTCGCCGCTTCCACAGAAGTGGAGGGAAGGCTTATCCTTTAAGCCTCTGCCTGTATCTCGCTCTTTTTGTTCATCCGGTTCATTCTGGCCAACTTCCGCCTTTGTGCCCCAAACAACTGCTTCTTCCTGGTTGTGAGTTTGGCGATATTTTTACTCACCTTCTCTATCATCTTGTCAGCCTCATATCTCTTCCGGCTCTCCAAGAGAGTTATGTTTGTTTGATTATCATGATCAGACTCAGAGTTCGAAGTTGAGTCCCTCCCTGTCTCTGAAGGCTAGGTCGTGATTGCTCTTCTCCTGTGGTTCCTCAACTTCGAGTTGGTGTTGCCCGAAGGCAGATTTAAAAGATCCATTGTAGGTACTTGAAAAAAATTATTTAAGTAATTTAAAAAATCCAGGCATAGAGGCCGACCACAGGCGATTATTTTTGAGGAATATTTTTTACAGGACCATTCAAAGGCATAGAATTTTTAAGGATATTTTTAGGGATCTAGCATTAATGTTGATTAAAAAAAATCCCAGGACCTATCACTGGAGCAGATTAAAAAAAATATATCCATACCTTGAAAAAATTATTTAAAAAACCCACACCAATTATAGGTCTTTGAAAAAGTGATTTAAAAAATCTACGCCTATTGTAGGTCCCTGAAAAAAGTATTTAATAAATCAACGCTTATGATAGGTCCTTGAAAAATGATTTAAGAAATCCCGCCTATTGCAGGTCCTTGAAAATATTTTTTTTAATCCTCACCTATTATAGGCCCTTAAAATACGTTGGTACAAATGAAAAATAGGCCTCTTGAGTTGCCCATTCTCTTACCCTCCTTACGCACCTCTAGTCACATGAATTGTTGAGAAATATTTCTATATAAATATGGCTATTTATGTATTTGCATCTATCACTGCATCTGTTGCTGCTTTTGTTGTTGTTTCTGCTGCTGTTATTGTCGTATGCACTTTGTGGAGTTTGTGCATGTGTCTGTCTGTCAGTCAGTCAGCCAGGCAGTCATCCAGTCTTGTTTGTTATTTGTTGAGGAATGGCATATCACACTCGGAGGTATACACATACACACGCACTCTAATGCACACAGGCAATCTAAAACACACACACATACATTGCACGCACACACATTTGCAACGGCAACTGTGCCTTTTGGTTTCTGTGTATTTGACTGTTTGGAAAATGGTATGCGGTAACGCATATTTGCAATCTAAATTCTAAATGTGTTTGAAGGTAAACCATCCATTTTCAAGTCATGGATTTTAAGCGCTTTCGTAAAGGCTTCCACAAAATACCCGCACTTTCTTTTCTGAGCACACACCACCTCCTCCCTTTGGATCTCTATCTCTCTCTCTCTCTCTCCGGCACATGTGAAAACCATTAAAGTAGTTGGATCTCACTATGTGTTTGTGGGTGCGTATGAGTTTTTGGTTAGGTGCTACTCCTCCACTGGCTTCGTATGGTTCGGTAAGGTACGGTATGCTTCACTTTGGTTTGCTGTGGCATTATATTTTGTGACATTTTATCCTGGCAAAAGGCAAAAATATAATAATAACAACAACAACAACAACGACAATAAACATTCCTATTGTTTGTAAAATTGCCATTCTATGGGGATAGGGGGGATTGTGAGGGCGTGTGTGTGTGCCTTTGGTTATTTTGCTTGCTGTGTGTGTGCATTTGACACTTGTGTGTGTATGACTATGTGTGTGTGGGTGTCTGTGTAATGATATGTGATCCTGATCCACATAATTTTCAATGCAAATGTCACCCGAAAAGAAGTGAGAATACCATGACCGTGTGAGAGTATCATATTTGTCATTTTTCAAAAAGGCACGGGTTGTTTATGCGAGTGTGTGTGTGTGTGTGCGGGAACATTTGTGTATCAGTGTGATGTATCACATTCACTTGACACACACACAGTTTGGTATTTGAGCCAGTGCCATAATGTGTGTATGGGCGTGTGTGTATGTGAGTTTATTTATCATTGTCATCATTTTCGCGTAATTGTAGCTCCAATTTCAAATGATTTAATTTTATCAACAGCATTGAATAGCAAACAGCTGGCAAGGATATATATGTTGTGAAAAAATGGTTAACCACAAAATGGGGAGACAGTGTGAAAGAACGGAGGGTATTCCCTTCAAATTGCAAGTTATTTTTAAAGATTTTATTGTAAAATTACATCTTTTTTCAAGATTTTTTTTTTTTTAGGATCTATCGCTGGCATACATTTGTAAGGATATTGTTTTTCCAGGACTTCTTGCAGCGTCGATTTCAACGATTTTTTTCAAGGACCTGTGATAGTCCTTTTTTAGAAAATAGTTTCTTTCCAAAAGCTTTCCAGATGAGGATTATTAAAAAAACAAATTTTTTCCAAACCTCTTACCGGCGCAGATTTTTTAAAGATTTTTGGAGGATCTACGCAAGCGGCGAATAAACGTTTATTGTAAAAATATATTTTTTTAAAGACCTTTTTCAGGCGCGAATTTTAAATGGATTTTCCCTAGAAACTATTACCAGTGTGGCTAGCAAAAATTTCCTCTTCAGGACCTATAACAAGCATAGATTGAAACCAATAAGGAAAGTATTAAAGTATGGCTGGGTCGAAATGTATATGGAAGCTATGTCTCCATCAGCACCAATTTAAAAAAAAAAAAACACAACGCCATTCTAGACTCAATTTGATTCGTTGTGCAAATTTTCGTGTCAATTGGACAAATATTAGGAATTTGGTCCACCATTTGCCTAAAATCGGACGAAAATATGTATGTGAGAGCTATATCATAACTTGAACCGATTTCAACAACACTTAGCACACATCATTCTAGACTCAATTCAGTACTCTATGTCAAATTTCGTGCAAATCGAAAGATATATAGGGACCGTTTGCATAAAATCGGTTATATCTAAATCGGACAAATATATATATATATATATATGTGAGCTATATCAAAATCTGAACCGATATTTCCGAAACTTAGCACAAATCATTCCAGACTTAATTCAATACGCTGTGCCAAAATTCGTGCATATCGAAAGGTATATAGGGACTTTTGTACACCATTTACCTTAAATCGGACGAAAATATGTAAGAGGCTATATCTAAATTTAAACCGATTTTCACGAAACTTAACGCATATCATACTTGACTTAATCGAGTACGCTGTGCCAAATTTCGTGCAAATCGAAAGATATATAGGGACTTTGGCGCACCATTTACCTTAAATCGGACGAAGATATATATGGGAGCTATATCTAAATCTGAACCGATCTTCATGAAACTTATCACACATTATTCTAGACTTAATTTAGTGCGCCATGTCAAAACTCGTACAAATCTAATGATTTTCAGGGCCTTTGGCGCACCTTTTACCTTAAATCAGACGAAAATATATATGGGAGCTATATCTAAATCTGAACCGATTTCCACGAAACTTAATACACATCATTCTAGGCTTAATTCAATACGCTGTGCCAAATTTCCTGCAAATCGAAAGATATATTCGGATTTTAGTGCACCATTTACATTAAATCGGACGAAAATATATATGGGAGCTATTTCTATGCATATTCTCAAAAGGAACCATAAGGAACCTGTACCACAGTGTGGTGAAGGGTATAAAAGTAATTTTCCAGAACCAATCATTACCTGAGATTTTTACAGAATATTTTTTTAGAACTCTTGACATTTATGGATTTTTTAAGCATTTTTTCTGGGATCCATTACATGCGGATATTTTTAAGGCATAGTTTTCTAGGACCTATCACATGCGGACCTATCACCGAAATGGATTTGTGTTGAAATTTATGGCATACCTATCACAGACATGCATCCGTTAAAGGGATATTTTTTTCCAGAACATCTCACTGATGTGGATGTTAAGGATAAATTTCCTTACGTGAATTAAAAAAATAGTTTTTTAATGAACATTTGACAGTTCATTAAAAAACTATTTTTTTCATTATTAAAAAAATTTCAGGGCCGATCAGAGGCATCGATTTTTAAGGATATATTTTCTACCAGCATCTACCATATACCTAGATATTTAAGAAATTTTTTTTCGAAATCAATGACAGGCTATTATTTTTGAAGAATATTTTTTCAGGATCAATCAAAGGCGTAGAATTTGGCATAGATTTTAAGAAGCATAATCTACCTATCGTAGATTAAAAAAAGATTTCCGCCTAAACTATCGCTGGTGACATATTTTTCGGGACCTATCACAAGTTTATATTAAAACCAGTGAGCGGAGCAGTATAGTCGGACGAGGTCGACCATATGATACCCTACACCACTTCCACGAAAATATAACATTCTGTGGTTCTATATTCTGAGTTTGGGCAATATTTCGCGATATTTGCACTCTCTTGACCGTCTAGAGGTGAACAAATATTACTAATATTCAGTACAGCCCTTCTAATTACTTGTGCAGATTCCCTTCACCGTGGGTTGTTTTGTGACGTTCAGCTTTCAATTGTGGCTATAGATCGACTCGAAAAACACAAAAAATTAAGTTTTCGGTCCACTTCATCCCAAAATTATTATCTGATTTTTATCGAAAATTATAGGCGCTGTCCTTGACCATACCTGGATCCACACATCTGAGTACATACGACAATATAATTGGTATCAATTTAAAGGTCACTCCTCTGGATATACTATCAACTTCTCGGGTCTATGTCCTTCAGGATTTAATATATTCGCCATAGAATACAAATTTTGTACTTTTTTACACAAAAGTCAGGGTCCATTTGACCCGCTAAATATTGACCTTTTGAAAAAATATTCTTTAAAAAATCCACGCCTTGTTTGAATCTTTGAAAAAATATTCTTTAAAAAATCCACGCCTTGTTTGAATCTTTGAAAAAATATTCTTTAAAAAATCCACGCCTTGTTTGAATCTTTGAAAAAATATTCTTTAAAAAATCCACGCCTTGTTTGAATCTTTGAAAAAATATTCTTTAAAAAATCCACGCCTTGTTTGAATCTTTGAAAAAATATTCTTTAAAAAATCCACGCCTTGTTTGAATCTTTGAAAAAATATTCTTTAAAAAATCCACGCCTTGTTTGAATCTTTGAAAAAATATTCTTTAAAAAATCCACGCCTTGTTTGAATCTTTGAAAAAATATTCTTTAAAAAATCCACGCCTTGTTTGAATCTTTGAAAAAATATTCTTTAAAAAATCCACGCCTTGTTTGAATCTTTGAAAAAATATTCTTTAAAAAATCCACGCCTTGTTTGAATCTTTGAAAAAATATTCTTTAAAAAATCCACGCCTTGTTTGAATCTTTGAAAAAATATTCTTTAAAAAATCCACGCCTTGTTTGGTTGCTTCAAAAAAAAAATATTTTTTAAAAAATCCACGCCTCCAATAGGTTTTTAAAAATATTATTTTAAAAATCCAGCCCTCTTCTAGGTTCTCGAAAATATTATTTAATAAAAACCACACCTTCAGTAGGTCCTCAAAAATATTCGTTAAAAAATCCAGCCCTCTTCTTGGTCCTCAAAAATATTCCTTAAAAAAAGTAGGCTCTTGCAGGTCCTTAAAAATATTCTGTAAAAAATCCACGCCATTTGTAGCTGCTTTAAAGCTATTCTTTTAAAAATCCACGCCATGTTGCATTAAAAAATATTCTTAAAAAATATACTCCTTTACGCTTAACCCGCCATGACCTCACACACACACACACCCATCCCTATGTAAATATAAATTTGTCATATATATTTATTTATTTCTTGTGTTTCTTTTTTTATTTAAAGCAAAGATGTTTGATGTTGGTTATTATTTATTGTCTGATTTCATATGAATTATTATATGGTTTGATATCGACATTTCACACATGCACACTCGCACACACACACACATTGACAATTCTCTGGAATCTCGTATGAAGTCATAAAACAAGAAAGCAGAACAACAACAACAAATATTACACTTGAGTTATCACAAACGATAAATAAGCTCGAATAGAATTATGACTTTATATATGCAAGTGTGTATATATGTGTGTGTGTGTCTGTATGTATCTCAATTCATATATTTTTTAAATTTATGATTTTTGCTCACAAATTTCAAAATCATGCAAATTACATGCAGTTTTTTTGTGTTTAGATGTCTGTGTGTGTGCATTTGTAGTCATGTCTGTGGAAAAACTAATCCCTTGAAATTGTTTTGTTTCTCCCCTTCGCTGTTGTTGTTGTTGTTGTCAATTTGTCTGTCTGTCAGTATGTCCATTTGTCTGTTGAAGATAATAATTAAAAAAAAAATGTTTTATTTCAAATGCCATTTAAAATATGTACATATGAATGATTGATGGATTTTTTATTTAAAGATAAAGGTGAAATAATTTTTGTGATCGATTGTTTAAGGAAAAAATATTAAAAAAAAATCTTAAAATATTTAAAAAATATACATTTACATAGATTTAGAAATTAAATTTACATTAAAACCTAAGTAAGTTCATTCATGTTTTTAGTTTTTTTATAGCCTCCACCATGAGGTAGACATTCAAAATACCAAAAAAAATCGTTCGGAACTCTTATATGAGGACTACAACATGGGCTATAAATTGTTGCCAGTATATGAAACGAAATACCCAACCTACAGACACTGGGTCGGAAAATTGGTCTAGGACCTTGAACATACCAAAAAATCAGTAAGGAAAGTAGTAAAGTCGGACGGGCCCGACTATATGATACCCTTCACCACTTTAGATATATTCATCAGATGGATTCCTAACAGACGTCGCATTTTTGAAGGACCATTAAACATGTCATTCTGCAAACCTATACTAAATTTTGGTCAGATACAGAGTTGTTTCTTACACTGGGACAAAATTATTGGTCGGTTCCCGTACTGCAAGAACCTACGAGTTTTTACTATTTTTTAAGATATCATAAAGGAAAAAAGTGTTATCGTAGTAAAAAATAGTAGATTCTTGCGGTACGGGAACAGGCCATATGTAAATACATTTAAAGCAAAATATCGAAATCTAAATCGATTTCATCGAAACTTGTCACATGTTAGATGACACTTATTTCAGTATGTTTTGAGCATTCGGCCACATTGTGAGTTCTTCATTTACTTATAAATCCAAATTTCGGGCAAATCGAAGGACATATAGGGACTTTGGTGCACCATTTACCTAAAAGCAGACGAAAATATATATGGGAGCTATATCTAAATCTGAACCGATTTTCACAAAATTTAACACACATCGTCCTAGACTTAATTCAGTACGCTGTGCCAAATTTCGTACAAATCGAAGGATATATAGGGACTTTGGTGTACTATTTACCTAAAATCGGAAGAAAATATATATGGGAGCTATATATAAATCTGAACTGATTTTTCCCAATTTCAATGGGGTTCGTCCTTGGGCCACATAAATGAGCTGTGCCAAATTTCATCCAATTCGAATCAAAAATGTGACCTGTACTTTGTTTACAATTGAACATGGACAGACAGACGGACGGACATGCTGAAATCGACTTAAGAAGTGATTCTATGCATATTCTCAAAAGGAATACATTATTTATTCACCAAGGTCCCGGAATATCAAATTTCAGCTACTTCCAAAATATATTATTTTGGTTGTGAAATGCGTCTATGACCATTAAAATACCTTTATATGGCGGGCCTACACCCAAAAATCGTTCGATGCCGATAATTTTTTGGTAGCAGAGAACTTAAATATCAATGAGAATCTAAAATATCAAATTACAGCCACTTTGGTTGAATAGCATCCCCAAAATCCTTAAAATACAAAAAATGAGGGTTCCGATATATGAGGGCTAGACCAGAACCTTAACCGATATTTATAATTTTTTTGAGAAAGATTTGGTAGCCAAAGAGAACCTGAAATACCGCTACATGGGGGTTACTCCCCAATTACACTTGGGCCAATATTGATAATTTGTGGTAGTGATATTTGGTATCCGCTGATAAAAAAATACCAACTTATTGCTACTTCGGTTGGAAATCGGGTCTAAAATTCTCAAATTATCGAAATTTATGGGTTCCGCTATATAGAGACTATACCCAAATATGGGCCGATATTGATCATTTTTGCTAGAGAGATTTGCTACCAAAAGAGTACCCAAAATACCAGGTGACAGTTGATTCGGTTAATAAATATGCCCAGAATTCTCAAAATATCGAAAATTAGGACTTCCGCTACATGGGGGCTACACCACCCCCCCCCCCAAACTTGCGCCAATATTGATAATTTTTGCTAGAGAGATTTGGTACCCAATGAGAACCCAAAATACAAAATTACACCCGTGTCCTAAATTCTCAAAATGCCAAAAAATTGGCGTTCCGCTATATGGGGACTATACTTAAATATACGCCGACATAGATAAATTTTTGCAAGTAAGATTTTCTACCTAAGGTGAACCCAAAATACCATATTACAGCTAATTCGGTGGGAAATCGGTGCCCAAATTTCTAAAAAATACCGAAAATTGCTTGATCCGCTATATGGAGGCTACTCCGAAACATGGTCCAATATTAATCATTTTTACTAGAAAGATTTGGTATCCAGTGAGAATTCAAAATATCAAATTACAGCCAATTCGGATGGAAATTGTGCCCAAAATTCTCAAAACACCGAACATATGGGGTTCCGCTACACGGGGGCTACCCCGAAACTTAGGCCAATATTAATCATTTTTCGAAGTAAGATTTGGTGCCCAATGTGAATCCAAAATATCAAATTACAACCACTTTGGCTGGGAAACGTGTCTAAAATCTCCAAAATACCGAAAATTAGGAGTTCCGCTAGACCGAACATAGGCAGTTCCGCCCCTAAAGTTGGGCCAATCTTGATCATTTTTAGTGGAAAGATTTGGTACCCATGGAAATCGAAAACTACCACATTACAGCTTATTCGATTGATAAACGTTCCCAGAATTCTCAAAATTCCGAAAGTTAGGAGTTCCGCTATATGGGGACTATAACCAAAAAAGATTTGCTACCCAAGGAGAACCCTAAATAGCAAATCAGAGACAATTCGCTTGGAAAACGTGTTCAAAATCCCTAAAATACCAAAAATCGGAAGGTAACGTTATATGGGACCTACAACGAAACTTGATGCAATATTCACAATTTTTTATAGGATGATTTGGTACCCAATGAGAAACGAAAATACCAAATTACAACCAATTCGGTTGGAAAACGTAGCCAAAATCCTCAAAATACTGAAATTTGGAGGGTACCCTTATATGGGGGCTACCCTGAAATATGGGTTAATTTTGATCATTTGTGGTAAAAACATTTGCTACCCAAGGAGAACCCAAAATACTAACCTTCAGCCAATTCGATTGGAAAGGCCTTGTAGGTCCTGAAAAAATATTCTTTTAAAAATCCACGCCTCTTGTAGGTCCTGAAAAAATATTCTTTTAAAAATCCACGCCTCTTGTAGGTCCTGAAAAAATATTCTTTTAAAAATCCACGCCTCTTGTAGGTCCTGAAAAAATATTCTTTTAAAAATCCACGCCTCTTGTAGGTCCTGAAAAAATATTCTTTTAAAAATCCACGCCTCTTGTAGGTCCTGAAAAAATATTCTTTTAAAAATCCACGCCTCTTGTAGGTCCTGAAAAAATATTCTTTTAAAAATCCACGCCTCTTGTAGGTCCTGAAAAAATATTCTTTTAAAAATCCACGCCTCTTGTAGGTCCTGAAAAAATATTCTTTTAAAAATCCACGCCTCTTGTAGGTCCTGAAAAAATATTCTTTTAAAAATCCACGCCTCTTGTAGGTCCTGAAAAAATATTCTTTTAAAAATCCACGCCTCTTGTAGGTCCTGAAAAAATATTCTTTTAAAAATCCACGCCTCTTGTAGGTCCTGAAAAAATATTCTTTTAAAAATCCACGCCTCTTGTAGGTCCTGAAAAAATATTCTTTTAAAAATCCACGCCTCTTGTAGGTCCTGAAAAATATTCTTTTAAAAATCCACGCCTCTTGTAGGTCCTAAAAAAATATTCTTTTAAAAATCCACGCCTCTTGTAGGTCCTGAAAAATATTCTTTTAAAAATCCACGCCTCATGTAGGTCCTGAAAAATATTCTTTTAAAAATCCACGCCTCTTGTAGGTCCTGAAAAATATTCTTTTAAAAATCCACGCCTCTTGTAGGTCCTGCAAAAATATAGTCTTTTAAAAATTCACGCCTCTTGTAGGTCCTGAAAAAATATAGTCTTTTAAAAATCCACGCCTCTTGTAAGGTCCTGAAAAAATATTCTTTTAAAAAATCAGGCCAGGCCTTTTGTAGGTCTTGAAATAATATTCTTTTAAAAATCCACGCCTCTTGTATGCCCTGAAAAAGTATGACTTTAAAAAATCCACGTACCCAAGATTTTAGTTTAAAATCTCTTCTAATTCTCAAATTGTTTTCTCTCTTCTCTTTCCAGCCGTACTCCACAACTCCATGAATGCCAATAACTTCAAAACGCAACCCTCCATCCAGCACCCTAAGATATCTACTACCCCACTGCACAATAATAATAATCCAAAACAACAGCAACAACAACTGTGATTCTTAGAGAGCGAAAGAAAAACTCTACACTTCGTAATAAGAGCTCACATGCGGTACACCGAAAACAAAATGGACAAATTCTATACACTTGTATTAGCAGCACTAATTGTGACGACGCAATGTCCAATACCCACACATACACAAATGTTAAATGGTAAGTGGGGAGGAGGTTTTTTTCTTTATATTTAATTTTTTTGTTAATATTTTTTTATTCGTTTGTAGAACCAAATATGCAACTCGATCCAGATCCCGAATTTATTGGCACCATCAACAATGTTACATTTCCAGCAGGGCGGGAGGCCATATTGACCTGCTCTGTGAGAAATTTGGGCAAGAATAAGGTAATTGAAGGATTTTTTATTGTCTATTAATACTTTAAACACGATGATTAAACAGCGGACATGAAAAACCATCATTAAGTTCGGCAGGGCCAAACTTTCTATAACCTCCACTATGGATATTAAAAATATCTCAAATCGATCGGCATTTTTATATGGGTTCTTGCCATGGTAAATTGCTGCCAGGAGAAAACGAATTACCAACCTACAGAACTTCAGGTTGGAACTGTTGGGCTAGGACCTTGAAGATGCCGAAAAGTGGCACATGGTCTTCGTAATAGAAATATGGTCTTATATTTGAAATGGTTCGCGAAGAAGTTTTTTTTACCTCCAATGAACTGTTATAGAGCCACTTCCTAATCTTTAAATCACCAGCAATTGAAAGGTACCTTTATATGGTGGGGGCTATCCTCAAATGTAACAGGTTAGGGTAACCACCATAGAGAGGAGGTACCTTCCGAATTTCGTTATTCTGAGGAAACGAATTGGTATTTTGGTTTCTCATTGGGCTGTAAATCTTTCCACAATAAATTATAAATATCGGTCCACTTTTTTAAGTAGCCCCTCCATTTAAAGGTACCCCCAAGGTGCCGGTATTTTGAGGAGCTTGAACACATTTTTCAACCTAATTGCCTCTTTTTTGATATTTTGGGTTCGCATTGGGATCTTTCCACCCAAAAATTATCAATATGGGTCCACTTTTTATGGTAGTCCCCATATAACGATTCCCCATAATGTCGGATAATATAAGGGTACCATAATATAAGGGTACCATCAAATTTTCAGTATTTTGAGGAGCTTGAGCACTTTTTTAACCGAATTGACTGCAATTTGGTATTCTGGGTTCGCACTGAGTACCACACTTTCCTACCAAAAATTATTAATATTGATCCACTTTTTGGGGTAGCTCCCATTTAAGGGTACCTTCCGAATTTCGTTATTCTGGAGATTTTGAGCACCCTTTTCATCCGAATTGGCTGTAATTTGATATTTTAGATTCACATTGGGTAGCAAATCTTCCTACCTAAAAATTTCAATATCGGTCCCTATTTTTGTATAGACCCCATATAAGGGTACCCTCAAATTTTAAATATTTTTTTTAAGGAATTTCCGATTCGTTTTTCAACCGAATTGGCTATAATTTGGTATTTTGAACTCTCGTTGGATAGAAAACCTCCCCACTAAAAATTATCAAGATTGGTCCACGTTTTGGTATAGCCCCCATATATGGGTACCTTCCAATTTTCGGTATTTTGAGGACCTTGGGCACACTTTTCAACCAAATTGACTGTAATTTAGTATTTTTGGTTCTCGTTGGGTAACAAATCTTCCCACAAAAAATTATAAATATTGGACCAAGTTTCGTGGTAGCCTCCATATAAGGTTACCTCCCGAATTTCGATATTTAGGGATTTGGGCATGTTTTTTTCAACAGAATTGGATTGTATTTTGTTATCCCTGGCTAGCGAATCTTCCTACCAAAAATTACTAATATCGGGCCACCTTTTGGTACCCTTACCGGTCCGCCTTACCGGTACCCTTAATTTTCTTTAGTTTGTGGATTTTCGATACGTTTATCAAACGTACTGCCTGTAATTTGTTACTTTGGATTCTCATTGGATAGAAAATTTCCCTACCAAAAATTATCAAGATCAGTCATCGTTTTGGGATAGCCCTATTTTACCAGTAGCCTCTAATTTTCGATATTTTGAGAATTTCTGCTCCTTTTTTCAAACGAATTTGCTGTAATTTGATATTTTGGGTTCTCATTAGGCAGACCACCCACCTACCAAAAATTATAAAAAATGTCCCACGTATTGGTATAGCTCCCATATAACGGTACCCTCTCAATTTCAATATTTTGCGGATTTCCGATACGTTTTTCCAATAGACTTGGCTCTAATTTCATATGTTGGGTTCTCATTGGGTGCGAAATCTTCCTACCAAAAATTATCAAGATCGGTCCACGTATAGGTATAGCTCCCATATAACGGTAACCTCTAATTTTCGATATTTTGCGGATTTCCGCTACGTTTTTCAATCGAATTGGCTCTAATTTCATATATTGGGTTTTCATTAGATACAAAACCTCCCCATCAAAAATTACCAAGATCGGTTCACGGTTTGGTATGGCTCCCATATAACGGTAACCTCTATTTTTCGATATTTTAACAATTTCCACTCCGTTTTCAACCGAATTGGCTCTAATTACATATTTTGGATTATCATTGGGTGCGAAAACTTCCAACCAAAAATTATCAAGATCGGTCTACGTTTTGCTAGAGCTCCCATATAACGGTAACCTCTAATTTTCGATATTTTGCGGATTTCCGATATTTTTTCAAACGAGTTGTCTCTAATTTTTTTATGTTAGTTTCTTATTGAGTGTGAAATCTACCAAAAATTATGAATATCGGTCCATGTTTTGATAGAGTTCCCATATAAAGGTAACCTCTAATTTTCGATATTTTGAGAATTTTCGCTCCATTTTTCAACCGAATTGGCTCTAATTTGATATGTTGGGTTCTCATTGGGTGTGAAATCTTCCTACCAAAAATTACCAATATAGGTTATAAAAAGTTCGATATGACCGAACTTCACAAATTCTAAATATTCGCCGGTCCCTGATTTTTTTTTAATCCCGCAGTCCATGGTCCTTGAAAAAAATACTTCATAAAATAATATTTCAAATTATCCCTTCGATTACAGGTCGGCTGGCTGCGAGCCTCTGATCAAACGGTCTTAGCCCTCCAGGGCCGAGTGGTGACACACAATGCCCGCATTAGTGTCATGCACGAAGATATGCACACATGGAAATTGAAAATTAGTAAATTGCGGGAAAGCGATCGCGGCTGTTATATGTGTCAGATCAATACCAGTCCCATGAAGAAGCAGGTCGGATGTATAGATGTTCAAGGTAAGACTGAAGATTTTTTTCTAAATTAGAGGCACTTTTTAAATTGTTGTTCTTCCCTTCCACAGTTCCTCCAGATATTATTAACGAAGAATCATCATCCGATTTGGCCGTACAAGAGGGTGAAGATGCCACGCTGGTTTGCAAGGCAACGGGAAATCCAACACCACGCGTTACCTGGCGTCGTGAAGATGGTGAAATGATTCTGCTGCGTAAACCGGGTAGTCGGGAGCTGATGAGAGGTGAGTGGGATGTTCTTAAAGGGTTTCTCTTATCCTCCAAAAAAATGGGATCTTTCTGATCATTTGTTTCCGAACACCTAAAAGGGGAGGATCACCCTATAACCGATTGTTTAAAGAGAGTGAGAATTATTTTTTCCCTTTTCTCCTTTTAGTGGAATCATATCAAGGTCCCGCATTGAAATTGGCCCGCCTTGAAAGACGTCAAATGGGCGCCTATTTGTGTATTGCCTCCAATGATGTTCCGCCGGCGGTTAGCAAGCGGGTATCGCTCAGTGTGCAATGTAAGTTTAAAAGAAATCCAAAATTGGCGCCCAAATGCAATTTTTCTCAAAGCAATAGTCAACATCTATATTTTAACTTATTTTCCATTTAAAAAATTCCAGTCGCGCCCATGGTCCGTGCACCCAGCCAGCTATTGGGCACTCCCCTCGGCTCCGATGTCCAGCTGGAATGCCAAGTTGAGGCCTCGCCCTCACCTGTGTCATATTGGCTGAAAGGCGCTCGGACCTCTAGTGGTTTTACCAGTAACAGTGCATTGGAGACGGGACAACCAGGACCTGAAATGTTATTAGATGGGTAGGTAGACCTATTAGAATAATTTCGAACAGAAAATAATATTTCCCCTTCTCTCTCTCTCACTCTCTCTCTTTCTCATTAGACCCAAATATTCCATAACGGAAAAACGTGATGGCTATCGTGGCATTATGTTATTAACCGTGCGCTCATTTTCACCCTCCGATGTTGGTACCTATCATTGTGTGAGCACAAATTCTCTGGGTCGTGCCGAGGGTACCCTTAGGTTATATGGTAAGTGTGTGAGATCAGCTTTTGTAAAAAAGTTTCTTTGTCATTGACGCTGAGTTTTTGTTGTTGTTGCAGAAATCAAATTACATCCCGGCATCGCGACTATAAATGATGACCAGCTGAATTTTATTGGCGGTAAGTATCGTAAGTATTTCCAAAAACCAAAAAAGACCTATTTCGGAATTATTTCTTAAACTTAAAAATGTTTTCAAAATGTTGACCAAGACTATCGCAAACCTTGTGGGAGGTCTCATTTAGCGAACATTTCTAATATTTATAAGGAGAACCTCCTGCAATCTTCAGGACTATACTTCCATCGTTCTTTCGGGATATCCTATTTGTTTTTGTATTGGAATATACTTTTGGACTTTTTAAAATAAAAACCTTCTGATTTTTTTTTATAATATCCATTCCGAACTTCTTAGAAGGCACCTCGGTTCCAATGTCAGAGGTCATTGTGGTCTTCCATAAGACGATCCATTTGGTCTTCCGTAAGAAGTCCCCTCCAGTCTTTTATAAAAAGATTACTTTTCTATAAGACTTAAAAGTTTCTAAAAAAAGAAATCCTTCCGAACTTCGAAACCCAATTTTCGGAATTTTGATGACTTCCAACACACTTTTCAACCAAATTTGCTCTAATTTGATATTTTGTGTTCTCATTGGGAGGTGAATCTTTCTACTAAAATTGATTAACATTGGTCCACTTTTTATGGTAGCCCCCATTAAAGGTACCTTACGAACTTCGGGATTTTCGGCAGTTTAGGTACGTTTTTTCAACTAAATTGTCTCTAATTTGATATTTTGCGTTCTCCATAGGTGACAAATATTCATACTAAAAATTATTAATATTGATCAATTTCTTAGGGTAGGTCCCATATAAGGGTACCTTCCAAATTTCATTATTTTGGGGAGCTTGACCACGTTTTTCAACCGTATTGGCTGTATTTTGGTGTTTTGGATTATCATTGGGTGTCAAACCTTCCTACCAAAAATTACCAATATTGGTCCACTTTTTAAGGTAGCCCCCATACAAAGGTACCTTCCAAATTTTTGTATTTTGGATATGTAGGAAATACTTTTCAACATAATTGACTGTAATTTAGCATTCTGGGTTCTCCATGGGTTTCGCATATTCCTACCATAAATTATCAATTTTGGTTAATTTTTTAGGGTAGCCACCATATAAGGGCACCTTCCGAATTTCGATATTTTCGTCAGTTTGGCCACGTTTTTTTAACCAAATTGGTTGTAATTTGGCATTTTGGATTCTTAATGGATGACAAATATTCCGACCAAACATTAGCATTACTGGTACATTTTTTAGGGTAGGTCCCATAGAAGGATACCTTCCGAATTTCATTATTTTGGGGAGCTTGGCCAAGTTTTTCAACCGAATTGGCTGTAATTTGGTGTTTTGTGTTCCCATTGGATGTTAAACCTTCGTACCACAAATGATCAAAATTGGTCCACTTTTCACGTTTTGACGTACCCTCAATTCGTACGTTTTTTTACCCTCAATTTTCGGTATTTCGTAGATTTTCTACACTTTCTGTTCAATCGAATTGACTCTAATTTTATATTTTGGATTGTAATTGGGCTTCAAACCTTTCAACTAAAAATTATTTATATGGGTCCACTTTTTAGGGTAGCCCCCATATAAGGGTACCTTCAATTATTCGATATTTTGGGGAGAATGGGCTCGTTTTTCGACAAAATTGCCTCTTATTTGATATTTCAGATTATTATTGGTTAAGAAATCGCCCAACCAAAAATTATCCAAATTGGTAATTGTTTTAAGATAGACCTCATATATGGGTAACTTCCGAATTTCGGTATTTTGAGGGGCTTGAGCACGTATTTCAACCAAATTGGCTGTAATTTGGCATTTTCAGTTCTCAATGGCTGCCAAATATTCCCACCAAAAATTATCAATATTGGTTAATTTTAGAAGGTAGCTCCCATAAAAAGGTACCTTCCGAATTTCGGTATTTTGAGGATTTCAGAGATGTTTCTAAACCGATTTGGCTGAAATTTGGTATTTTGGGTTCTCATTGGGTGATAAATTTCCCAACCAAAAATTATTAATATCGATCCATGTTTAGGCATAGCCCCCCTTTAAATGTACCCTCAATTTTCGGAATTTTGTAAATTTCCGACTCTTTTTTTTTCAAACGAATTGTCTCTAACATTATATTACACGATCTTATTGGGTGCCGAATCTTTTCCCAAAAAATTATCCATCTTGGTTCACTCTTAATGGTAGCCCTCATATAAGGGCACCTTCCGAATTTCGATATTTTAGGGAGCTTGGCCACATTTTTCAAACGAATTGACTGTAATTTGATATGTTGAGTTCGCTTTGGGTCCCAAATCTTCGAACCCAAAAATTATAAAAATTGGTGTACTTTTTAGGATAGCCCTCTTATAACCGTACCTCATAATATTCGATATTTTGAAGAGATTGACCTCATCGATTAACCGAATTGACTGAAATTTGATATTTTTTGGGATTTCATTGTGTAATAAATCTCCCTATAAAAAATTACCAAAATTGTACCACCTTGAATTGTAGCCCCATATATAACTGAACCTCCGAATTTCCGATGTTTTGAAAATGTTTGACACTTTTTTTCAAACGAATTGGTGGTAATTTGATATTTTGAGTTTTCATTGGGTGGCAAATCTTTACCAAAAAAAATCTATTTTTGGTCTACTTTTTAGCATAGCCCCTCCCTCCGATTTTTGTTGTTTTCATCCAAATTGATTGTAATTTGGTATGTTGAGTTATCATTAGGTTATAAGTCTCCGCACCAAAAATTATTAATATCGATCCATGTTTAGGCATAGCCTCCCTTTAATTGTAGCCTAAATTTTCGGAATTTTGTAGATTTCCGACAGTTTTTTTTGAATCGAATTTTCTCTAATTTCATATTTTAGGTTCTCGTTGGGTTTCAAACCTTCCTACTAAAAATTATCAATATTGGTTCCCTTTAATGGTAACCCCCATATAAGGGTACCTTCCGAATTTCGGTATTGTGAGGAGTTTGACCTCGTTTTTCAACCGAATTGTCTTTAATTTGAAATTTTGGTTTCTCTTTAGGTTACTATTCATCCAACCAAAAATTAAAAATATCAATCGATCTTTCGGTATAGCTTCCCGTATTATGAACTAAACCCTTCAAGTGAAGTGTAGTTCGTGTATAACATCCGACCTGCCTATTTTCAAGTATGTCCTCAACAATGATTATCCTTGCCATGTTTTGTAAATGCTTACATTGGCCTTCTACCCTGCGGGTCGCACATATCCACTTTATATCGTATTCAATTTCTTTCAAGTTCACTCACCTATTTGTTATATCCGCTTATTATCCTAACTTCGAAGCAAAAAATATATTTTATTCAATTATACACATTTTTTTATAATTACTTACTTACATTTTCTTTCAAATATATATTTTTTTAGGTTTAGAAGAATCCCGCAATGGTGCACAAAGAACGACAGCGACAACATCGGGGAGACAAAGCATATCATGGCTACACATATTCGCACCACTGCTTGTGTTAATAACAACAACAACAACGACGACGACACATATCCTCAGCCGGTCCACACCTTTGACAACAGCAATCTTAAGATGGCTAAGTAGAGGCTTAGCCCTAAGATGATGCAAATCGGCTTTAGAATAAGAAAAACAAACACACACACACAGACACATATCTACACTCAGAGATACACAACCACACATATTCATTATACACTACATATATTACAAATGTATAATTGTATACATATAAAAATATAAAAAAATAAAAATAACAAAAAATTAAATAATAATGAAGGACATATAGAAATGTATAAGAGACACTCACACAAACATACATATATTATACAAAGAGAAACACATATACAGTCATCTAATATACATATATATTGAAAGAAGTATTAAAAGAAAGATGTTGATGCTGACTTTCTTCACTATATACTTACACACACACCCATACACAATAAGAAATACTCATGAATTATAAATATAATTTACATTAATATATTGGCAAAGAAAAAGGAAAAAACGAATATAAGAAGTATAAGATATTAATTAGAAGGCATTAATTATACTATTATATATAAATATATACATACAAACCGACATACATAAGATGTAAGCTTTATTTAATTATTTTTGTATTTATTGTTTTAGTATGTGTGAATAATACATATAAGTGTATAAGAGTTTTTTGGAATTGATTGAATATTATTTGTAAATTTTCGCAAACTGATGGGAAGGTCATAGGTAATTTTATAGACTCAAGATAGTATAAGGCCTTCTGCAAATAAAATACCGTATGTACTAAGGATCTTATACAAGATTTTATTGTGAGCTCTTCTATACATAGAACCCTTATACAAACGTCTTCTATAACTATCTGAATCTGAAATGCTTATACAGAGTTCTATAATTAGAAAACCTTATATAGGTCTTATATTAAACGTTGTGCTTATGCAGGTTTTTTGTATAGTTAAAAGATCTTATACTGGTCATCTATAATTATAAGACTTTATACAGATCTACTATAATTAGATGACCTTATACAGGTCTTCTATAATTAGATCTTATCTTCGCTTGTTAGAATACCTTATACCGGTTTTTATATATATATACAATACTTCATAAAAGTTTCTTATAAATAGGGGACCTTATACAGGTCTTAAATAGGACTAGATGATGATGACCTTATACATGTCTTCTAAAATTAGAAGACATTACAAATTTAGAAGTCCTTTTACAGATCTGCCATAATTGAAAGAACTTCTACAGGTCATCGAATGTTAGAAGACCTTATACAGGTTTTATACATATAGAAGACTTCATACATGTCTCTTATAAATATCGGACCTGTATAAATACCTTATACTGGTCTTATTTAATTAGAAGACCTTATACTGGCCTGGTTATAATACCTTACATATTTCCACTAATTAGAAGACCATATACAGGTCTACTATAGTTAAAATAATTTCTAAATGTCTTATATAGTTAGAAGAACTTATACGGGTTTTATGCATATAGAAGACTTCATACAGCTCACCCATAAATAGGGGACATTATACTAGACTATACAGAACATAGAAGATCTGAATTCTTCTATATATAAAATACCTTATACAAATTTGCTAAAAATACAATACCTTGCATATTAGTCTTATACAGACATGCTTATAGTACCTATCTTGCGGTTTTACCCCACGGTGCTGTAAACACCAGTTAATACAAAGCGTCAACCAACGCTCCCACACCAAAGTCCACGTACCAATCGATCACACGTTTTTTGACGTGATCACCTTCTTAAGAGATAAGAGAAGACCATCTAAAACTCCTGCCTTTCTATCGGTCAGGCACGCGATTTTGATGCAGCTCCACACCGAGACGTAATTCTACCCGCGATTTTGGGTATAAACCACCTTCAGCACGATGCTCCTTAAAAAGCCAACACCAACTACCAGGCTAGATCCGCAGACATAGTGGCACCCTTACACCCGCACTACCGAAACCTTCGGCCAGGTCCATAGCCCAAGTGAGTACCAGTAGAACTTGAAATAGTTCAAGACTATAGCCTCGCCCCAGCTTCATAGCCATTGCTACTATCATTAAAACTAATATATGCAGTATCTCCTCAATTTTTTGAGAGGATTTCGGTATAAACCATTTCCAGCACAATGATTTCCAAAGGGTCAACAGCAACTGCCAGTCTAGATCCGCAGATCTAGGAGCTCTGACGGTTGTGCTACCGAAACCTTCGGTCAAGTTCATAGCCGAAGGTATTACCAGTATAACTTCAAACAGTAGCCAATGCTACTATTATTAGATCTAATATATGCAGCCTGTCGACAACGGAGCAGTCGCTGAACGGGGATAGAAAGCAAAAGTGATCACTAGCAGGTTTGCGGAACAATTGTTGGGAGGAGTGAAATGCATGGTGGCTACCAATCCACCATACATACCAATCCTTCAACAAGCCTGCTAGTTTGGGAATGGGTTTTGCTGCCGAAACTACTACAATTGTAGAAGCTTTGGGCACTACATATTCCATTTGGATGAAATCGGACGAAAATAGATATGAGTACTATATGTAAATCTGATTTCCACAATTTCTAGGCTCAATAAGATATGCTCTACGAAATTTCGTTGTTAATGGACCTCCGGAATCCATGTTAATAATCGACAAGAGTCTAAACTACTGGCGACAAAATTGATACCGGTATGATTCAGCTTTTCTGGCTGGCATCAGTAACTATTAAGGTGGCTGACGACAACGTGGCTCATTTAGCTGCTTCAACATCATCATAGAGATTTCATCAGGAGCAAGCACCTTAGGTGATTTTCCACTTCTGAATGCATTATCTAACGTAAACTGTTATCAACATGCATACAGCGTAATACTCTTCTTTTCGCATATCGCATTTCGGGTGTTTCACGAATTGTCGGTTAAAATAACTAGAGTATCTTTCACTTCAACGCCATTAAACAAGACAGAAGTCTAATTGTCCTCTCTTCCTATTATCGAGAGCGACTTAATAGTTACCCACAATTTACTCACTGCGGTACTGATGTTACAACAGTTTAGATCTATGGTACATGCATGGTTGTATTTTTAGTGATAGTAAGTATTCGGTAATCGCTTAGTTATAATACAGTTGTTCCGTTTTCTATTCTACGACAATATTTTCCATCAGGTTCCGATGATTTCTTCTCATTGAAATTTTCCCAATTCTTTATGGGTTTCTTAGAAGGTTTTAATTTAATTGCGCTATTAGGAATTTTGGACTTAGGAATTTATGAAGTCCTTCTAGTGGTATAGAAAATCTTATTTAGGTCTTCTATAAATAGAAGACATAGTTAGAATACCTTATAAATAAGTAAAGATCTTCAAACGGAATCATAACTTCCTTTCTGACCTTTCCATCTGAAAATTTTAGAATATATATATTTTATATACATAACGCACATATCTTATTATTTTTTATCAATAATTATGCTATAAGTTGTTAAAAAATAATTATAGATAAAAACAAAAATGTTTAAAACAAAATACCTAAGAAACGAAATGCAGCAGAGTATTGAAAAGAAACCATTTAAAAATAAAAAAGAAAAAACGAAACATAATCCCACACGCTCAAAATGTAAGAAAAAAAATAAAATAAATATTGAAAATTGACGTGCTAAGCAACGCAACTAAAAACCTAAAATATAAATATATTTATTATTAAAATAATAAAAAATAATAAAGTTAAAGAAAATATATCATTTAAAGACGTATCAAAAATATTTTGTGAAATTACATATCCCTCTTTGTGATTGAACAGTGGATGTTAGAATTTTGTAATACAATTAAGGACAGACTTTTAAAAAAATAAGCTTGTTGGAACGATCCAATTCAAATGAACTATTTTGCAAAAGCAACGGTCGGTACTAGGTCCGGGTAGGTAGGATTCGTTCCTCTAGCTCATTTTGCTGCAGGCCTTCATTTTTCTTCCAAACCAGGCCTATTTCCGACCGACCTTTAGGAAGCCAATCCATTTAGGATACCTACAAATTCTAAGATTATATTCTAGTATAAAATTAAATATGAACTCATCTCTAAATTCTGTGTCGCTACTTTCCCAACAAAAAACATTCCTGTCCGGTAGATCAGGTTCTCATCTCCATAGAAACACTTCGCCAGCCTTGTCGCTTAAAATTTTGAGGGGTCATTCTTTGAAAATGTGTTCACATTTCTCCAGTCACTTATTCAAAGGCCGAACTTCAGGAAGCCTACAAGATTATATTCTAGTATAAAATTAAATATGGACTCAGCTCTGACATCTGTGTCGCTACTTTTCCAACGAAGATCAGTGTCTAATCTTCTCAGAAATACTTACCAGTCTTGTTGCTTCAACTTTTGGGGGGACATTCTTCGAAAAATGTGTTCACAATTCTCCTGTAACTCATTCGAAGTCCAACCTTCTGGAAGTTGACAAATTTTAAGATTATATTCTAGTATAAAATTAAATATGGACTCAGCTCTGACATCTGTGTCGCTACTTTCCCAACGAAAATCATACCTATCCGGTAGATCAGGATATCATCTTCTAAGAAATTCTTCTTATCTCTCGAGAAATTCTTCGTCAGTCTTGTCGCTTCAAATTTTTGGGAGGCATTCTTCAAAATTCAGGAAGCATACAAATTCTAAGATTATATGGTAGTATAAAATTAAATATGGACTCAGCTCTGACATCGATACTTTCCCCACGAAAATCATTCCTGTCTGGTAGATCAGCGTCTCTTCGGAAATACTTCGTCAGTCTTGTGGACATCTGTGTCGCTACTTTCCCAACGAACACCCTGATCGGGAAGATCAGGGTGTCATCTCCTCAGAAATTTATCCTCAGTCTAATCGCTTCAAATGTCAGGGTCTTATCTCCCCAAAAATTCTTCGCCAGTCTTTTCGCTTCAAATTGTTGGGAGACATTCTTTGAAAATATGTTCACAATTCTCCTGTCACTTCTTCAAAGACCGCGCTGCAGTTCCGCGCTGCAGTTCCTCTCCAATCCTTGCCTTCCCAATCATGAATTGACCTGTTCAAGCCTATCACTGCTCAACCGACTTTAGTGGTTTTTGTCACTCCTCCTCGTCATTACAACCTTCTAGGAAAATGTTGTCATTCCCCTGCTTCAGGATAGTTGCGTCCTGAGACCTATTTTTTGTTTTCTGGTGAATAGACATATATCCGTTTTGTTCGGAATTACCTTTAAGCTCCACGGTTTATCCCAATCGTAGGCGATGTTTTGCACCGTTTCGGCTTTCCTGCATAGTAAGTTAGGATTCTTTCCCCTAAGAAGTATTATAACGTCATCTGCATAACAGACTGGTTCAAATTCGTCATCGGTTAAGTTCCTTAAGAGTCCATTTGTAACTACCATAAATGGAATGGAAGGTAATAAATATACCGCTTCTTTTTGTAGTAAAGCAGGGAAGACATTGTTCGGTCATAGCGTTTTTAATTGTCAGACGCTTTTTAAGACGTCTACCACCATTTACTTGTCAATTATAGGTTTCTCTGATCTTTCTCCCCTATCTGCCAAGGTATCATTCATTGTTCGATGTGTTCGGTGGGAAGTGAGCAATCATTAGAAACCTTAATGTCTCCTCGATTGTTTCTTTCGCCGTCTACCATAGATTCGGTGTTTGTATGGGTCTTAAATAGAAACTTCTTGATTTTTGAAACGCCGTTCACGCTATCTACCTGTTCGCAGAACACCTTCCAGGAGTTGCGTTTGGCGGTTCTTGTCATTTTATTGTATTCTTTCCGTTTATCCCAGTTGTCCCAGAATACTGTAGATTTTATCCGACGTGCTCTGTTGTTACCTTCCTCGAAAGACTTTACAATTATTTCCGTTGATTCGTTGACGTTTTTGTCTATGTCATTCGTATTTAGGCAGTCGTAATTGGGTTGCCCTAACCTCTTCTTGACTAGTCTCCGGAACTTATACAATTAGAAAGGACCTCTCGGCGGAGGCCGTAGGATTTTGAACATAATATATTTGTGGTCAGAAAAGGAGTACTCTACTGAGACTCTCCATTCCTGGATCTCATCTATCGAATTATATTAACAAATGTAGGTTTATTGCCTATGTTAAGGGTTATTAGATCGTTAGTATTCAAATAATCTAGAAGAACGTGGTTCCTTTTGTTAGTATTTGTACTACCTCACGCACTACCAATTAGTAATTCATTGCCTGTTTTCTGGTATCGACGTGTCAAAAGGAAGATATACTGATGCCTGGAGCAGTCCAAAGTGTATTTTAAGTTATTATTATTTTTTCTATCAGGGCCAGGGTTGCCATCTCGCTCCGATAGAGTTTAATCTGGATGACTTCTATCTGTTGTCTTCCAGTAAACGGTTTTCTTGGAAGTCCGTGATCTTCTCCTCGGCTCCTTCATCTTTGTTGCTGGGTGTTTTCCCCTCGCTGTTATTTGTGGCTTCACCGCACTGTGGGCGAAATGGACGATCTAGCGTCGTTTAATTCAATTTTCAAAGTGTTTAATTGCGCCAAAATTGTGTCTCTATCGATTACTACCATCCCACTGATCTTATATATCGATTCTATTCTGATTGATATGATCTAGTTGAACAGGTGTGAGCTGCCAAACACAACATATGATTCAGCCAATGCATAACTAAGCTTCAACACGTGTTTTCTTTGCATTGCCAAATTTTCTCTAAAGTTGCATTTGTCTCAATTAAGTGAATGAAAAGTTGATTTATTTATTGTTAGAGGTATGTATTAACCAAAAAAAATTTCTTTGTGACCTGTGCTTAAGGGTTGTAGAAAAAATATAGTTAAAGTGTACTATACCACTCATCTGCTTGAAAAAATCCAAAGTATGACTTCCGTAGACCAGAACTTCTGATATTCGTGTGTATTCGCGCTAGAATGTGTTTTTTTAAATTACTATGTCGTCTTGTGATTATAAAATGTCCAAATGATCTGCAGCCACCTGCAACTTTACATGATATTGCATTTTTTAGGAAAAATGTCGATGCTCAGACGAGAAGTTTATTTACTATGGCGCAACGAGCCTGTGCCTACTAAAAATTTTCTGTCATTGAAACTCATATATTTAATAATATTATTAATATCAACATGTGCGATGCTAATAAAGTTCTTCAAAAAAAAAAAAAAAAAATAGAAAATTTAAAGAAAAATTGGCTGAGAAATGGAAATTCGACCATAGAAGCAGACACAAATTTGAAGAAAACAACAAGGAGAGGTTAGACGGATAACTTTTATTAGTTAATCCACTGACTAATCGTGGAACACCCGATAAGAAGTTTGACGAATGTTCCAACAAAACGAAAATAAAATGTTATCCAAATGGAGTCAAATTTACGAACTATTCACCTCAATTACCTTTTGAAGATATGGTATATCATATTGTTACGCGCCTCGAAGAAGCTCATTCTTCTATCAAAATTTAATGTTGCTGAACGGAGTGAGCAGAATCTCATTTCTTGCGGTCTCAAAATCGATATTGAATCTTTTAGGCATATGCTTTACAGACCGCAGAACTTTTTTATCAGAACTTGGTTTTACATGCCGTGTTCCATACATAAAATCTTTATACATGGAGCCGATATAATTAAAGTATCACCACTTCAATTAGGAAAAATGTCGGAAGAAGCGTTAGAAGTGCGAAAGACATCCCGATTAAATACAATGAAAGACATAATGCATGCGCTTTTGTGTTCATCAGATCCCTTGATTTCAAACTTACGCAAACCACAAGGCAACCAAAAAAAAAAGATGCTGATAATGATATTTTACAACTTTTGGCAAAACATTGTGTATCCAAATCGGAATAAGAAACTATTATTACAATAGTAATAAC
This sequence comes from Musca vetustissima, assembly GCF_032173495.1. NCBI lineage: Eukaryota > Metazoa > Arthropoda > Insecta > Diptera > Muscidae > Musca > Musca vetustissima. The sequence goes on from NW_026877537.1 coordinate 55,218, forward strand.
TAGACCTCGGATTTTGCATATTTGCATATTTTTTAATAATGAAGATATCGAAATTCTGATTGGACACAAATTCGTTTCAAAGGATTTAGAATTATTTTAAGGGTTCATATTTTTTAATTTTTTGCATATTTGCATATTTTGCATATGCACGAGATATGCAAAAAATATGCAAAATATGCAAAAAATATGCAAAATATGCAAAAAATATGCAAAATATATGCAAAAAATATGCAAAATATGCAAAATATATGCAAAATATGCAAAAAATATGCAAAATATGCTAGGTCGATATGCAATAAATATGCAAAATATATGCATAAAATATGCAAAATATAGGCCAAATATGCAAAATATATGCTAAAATATGCAAAAATATGCAAAATATGCAAAATATGTTAACATATGCAAAATATGCAAGCATATGCAAAAATATGCAAAATATGCAAAATATGCAAAATATATGCACAATATGCAAACATATGCAAAATATGCAAAAATATGCAAAATATGCAAAAATATGCATAATATGCAAAAATATGCAAACATATGCAAAATATATGCAAAATATGCAAACATATGCAAAATATGCAAACATATGCAAAATATGCAAATATATGCAAAATATGCATAATATGCAAACATATGCAAAATATATGCAAAATATGCAAAATATATGCAAAATATATGCAAAATATGCAAACATATGCAAAATATGCAAACATATGCAAAATATGCAAACATATGCAAAATATGCAAAAATATGCAAAATATATGCAAAATATGCAAAAAATATGCAAAATATATGCAAAATATGCAAAAAATATGCAAAATATGCTAGGTCGATATGCAATAAATATGCAAAATATATGCATAAAATATGCAAAATATAGGCCAAATATGCAAAAATATGCAAAATATATGCTAAAATATGCAAAAATATGCAAAATATGCAAAAAATATGCAAAATATGTTAACATATGCAAAATATGCAAGCATATGCAAAAATATGCAAAATATGAATAATATGCCAAAATATGCAGCATATGCAAAATATGAAAAAAATATGCAAAATATGCAAAAATATGCATAATATGCAAAAATATGCAAACATATGCAAAATATATGCAAAATATGCAAAATATGCAAACATATGCAAAATATGCAAACATATGCAAAATATGCAAAATATGCAAAAATATGCAAACATATGCGAAATATGCAAACATATGCAAAATATGCAAAACATATGCAAAATATGCGAAAATATGCAAAATATGCAAAATATATGCAAAATATGCAAACATATGCAAAATATGCAAAATATATGCAAAATATGCAAAAATATGCAAAATATGCAAAAATAAAAATATGCAAAATATGCACGGTATGCTAGGTCGATATGCGTTAAATATATGCAAAAAATATACAAAATATGCATTGTCGATATGCAAAATATGCAAAAATATGCATAATATGCAAAAATATGCAAAAATATGCAAACATATGCGAAATATGCAAACATATGCAAAATATGCAAAAATATGAAAAATATGCAAAAATATGCAAAATATGCAAAACATATGCAAAATATGCAAACATATGCAAAAATATGCAAAATATATGCAAAATATGCAAACATATGCAAAATATGCAAAATATATGCAAAATATGCAAACATATGCAAAATATGCAAAAATATGCAAAATATGCACGGTATGCTAGGTCGATATGTGATAAATATATGCAAAAAATATACAAAATATGCAAAATATGCAAAATATGCAAAAATATGCAAAATATGCAAAAATATGCAAATATATGCAAAATATGCAAAATATGCAAAATATATGCAAAATATGCAAAATATGCAAAATATGCAAAAATATGCAAACATATGCGAAATATGCAAACATATGCAAAATATGCAAAAATATGAAAAATATGCAAAAATATGCAAAATATGCAAAACATATGCAAAATATGCAAACATATGCAAAATATGCAAAAAATGCAAATATATGCAAAATATGCATAATATGCAAACATATGCAAACATATGCAAAATATGCAAAAATATGAAAAATATGCAAAAATATGCAAAATATGCAAAACATATGCAAAATATGCAAACATATGCAAAATATGCAAAATATGCAAACATATGCAAAATATATGCAAAATATGCAAAATATATGCAAAATATATGCAAAATATGCAAACATATGCAAAATATGCAAACATATGCAAACATATGCAAAATATATGCAAAATATGCAAAAATATGCAAAATATATGCAAAACATGCAAACATATGCAAAATATGCAAAATATGCAAACATATGCAAAATATATGCAAAATATGCAAAATATATGCAAAATATGCAAACATATGCAAAATATATGCAAAATATGCAAACATATGCAAACATATGCAAAATATGCAAAAATATGCAAAATATATGCAAAACATGCAAACATATGCAAAATATATGCACAATATGCAAAAATATGCAAAATATATGCAAAACATGCAAACATATGCAAAATATATGCACAATATGCAAACATATGAAAATATGCAAAAATATACAAAAATATGCATAATATGCAAAAAAATATGCACGGTGTGCTAGGTCGATATGCGAGAAATATGCAAAAAATATGAAAAATATTGGCAAAAATATGCAAAATATGAGCAACATATTTCACATATGCAATTATTTTAATCAAAAAAAAAAAAGATTTTTCATGGTAGTTTTCGAATTTGTGTGCTTTCTTTATTTTTAACCTATAGAAATCTAATTTTGTATGTATGCGTTTCATGGTTCAACTGTTAGATTTTTGGGGCATTATGAAAAATTTGCTAAATATATGTATAAAACATGCAAACATATTTAACCGTTATATGGCGATATACAAAAACGTGGACCGATATATCCCATTTCCAATACCAAACATCCTAGGAGTAATAATAATATATGTGCAAAATTTCAAAGTTCTATCTTTAATAGTGCGACCTAGCATACCGTGCATATTTTTTGCATAATTTGCATATTTTTGCATATTTTTCATATTTTTGCATATTTTGCATATCGACAATGCATATTTTGTATATTTTTTGCATATATTTAACGCATATCGACCTAGCATACCGTGCATATTTTGCATATTTTTGCATATTTTGCATATGTTTGCATATTTTGCATATATTTTGCATATTTTGCATATGTTTGCATATTTTGCATATATTTTGCATATTTTTGCATATGTTTGCATATTTTGCATATTTTTGCATATTTTGTATATTTTTGCATTTTATATTTTGCATATGTTTGCATATATTTTGCATATGTTTGCATATTTTTGCATATTTCTGCATATTTTTGCATATTTTGCATAGTTTTGCATATTTTTGCATATTTTGCATATTTTGTATATTTTTGCATATTCTGCATATATTTAACGCATATCGACCTAGCATACCGTGCATATTTTTTGCATAATTTGCATATTTTGCATATTTTGCATATTTTTGCATATTTTTCATATTTTTGCATATTTTGCATATCGACAATGCATATTTTGTATATTTTTTGCATATATTTAACGCATATTTTGCATACCGTGCATATTTTGCATATTTTTGCATATTTTGCATATGTTTGCATATTTTGCATATTTTGCATATGTTTGCATATTTTGCATATATTTTGCATATTTTTGCATATGTTTGCATATTTTGCATATGTTTTGCATATTTTGCATATTTTTGCATATTTTTCATATTTTTGCATATTTTGCATATGTTTGCATATTTCGCATATGTTTGCATATTTTTGCATATTTTGCATATTTTGCATATTTTGCATATTTTGCATATTTTTGCATATTTTGCATAGTTTTGCATATTTTTGCATATTTTGCATATCGACAATGCATATTTTGTATATTTTTTGCATATATTTAACGCATATCGACCTAGCATACCGTGCATATTTTTTGCATATTTTGCATATTTTTGCATATTTTGCATATTTTTTGCATATTTTGCATATTTTTTGCATATTTTGCATATATTTTGCATATTTTGCATATTTTTTGCATATTTTGCATATTTTTTGCATATTTTGCATATTTTTTGCATATATTTTGCATATTTTTTGCATATATTTTGCATATTTTTTGCATATTTTTTGCATATTTTTGACATGACCCCAAATATCGATCAATTAAAGCATGAAACGCCTAAATACAAAATTTGAGTCCAATCGGACAAAGCATAAAAAATATGCAAAAATCCGAGGTCTAGTAATAACAGTTTCTTATTTCGATTTGTATTTTTTCCTTTTTTATTTATAATTAAATTTTTGTTATGAAAACAACTGAAATGTATGAAGTCTGAATAAGGCCAAAAATATAATTAAAAAAATTAATAAAAAAAATGTTTTTATAATTAAAGTTTAATATATTCTTAGCCCAAAGAATGAGAAACGTTAAATATTCCAACCTTATCATGTTCTCCTGAATGAAATAAACAATGTCTAAAAAAATGAAAAAACTTGCAACTTTCAAAAAAAAAAAAAAATATATATATATATCATTTTTTTTTTTTGTTTAACTCTGTAGCTTAATCTATTTTCAACTAAAAAAAAATATTACAATCAATAAAAAACAAAATTCCTAAGCGCTATTAATTAAACGCCGCTAGATGAGCCTTTTCGCCCACTGTGCACCGTCTCCAATACTTGTCTTCTCGATTTCTATTTTTTATTTTTTTTTTAATTCCAATAGGGAAGAATGAGCTTTACTTTCTAAGGTCTCAACAAGTGTCAAACATTTTAGTAAAATTGTTGATCTTTGACAGAATATATGGAGGCGGATTTACATTATTGCTGTTTTAATAAAACAAGTCATTTATATTGTCAATTTCCTTAATTAAAATTGACACATGGTGAATGCCACAGTGAATTTCGTTAATTTCTTTAATGTTTTTTTATAATTTTAGATTCTGAGATTTATTGTATATCGCTTTTATCATCCAATGTTCAAGACAAATCCGCAGCAAATAATTAATAAAAGAAAAACAAAATGATATTAAATGCATTTATTACAAGGCTACAATAATAATAAAAATAATATTTATTATTTACTTCAAACATGTGTCAAAACAACCGTAAAATATGCCAAATGTGAAGTAATTGCTGAAAATTAAGTCTAAATATCAGATATGAGTAAGGTAATAACCGAAATCTATTAATAAGATCACCCAGCAAGTGAAACTCAGCTGTTTTGAGAAACAGCTGATATCCAGCTGGTCTCTCTGGATGACCTTATTTAAAGGCCTTGGCAATAACCTAATATGTCCGACTATGTTTATATTGGAACACTTCACAAAGACCGGAGCGTGGTGTAAACATAGTATAGTGGCACGAAAAGCAAATCTGAATTTTTGGGAGACCAAAAAAAAAACATTCCCAATCCTTTTCAAAACAGCTGATTCATTATAATAATTTTAACTAATTTTTTAGCAATTCCTTCACACAATTGTTTTTTATAGAGATAATAATTAATTTTTCAATTATTGTACATTGTTTTTTGTTGTTATATTTAAAGTACTGAAATTAGTTTATAAAGAAAAATAAATAAAAAGCCAAGAAAAATAAAAATTAAATATTGTATTTAAGCCCCTCCCTCCCAAAAAAATTAAAATGAAAAATATTAATATAATAATGCTAAATAAGTTCTAGACATAATCAATCTATTTATTATTTGAAAAAAAATAGATAATGTTATGTCAAATAGTTATAAAATAAGAATTATTATAAAAAAAACAAAAACAAAATCAAACCAAAATTAAATAATAATAAAAAATACTATAAAATAGTAAATATCGAATAAGGTCAAATGTGGCCAAAATTAAAAAAAAAACCCAAAAAACAACTGAGGATATTGAAAACTGAAACGAATTGATGAAAAAGAAAAATAAAGAAGAAAATAAAAAACAGAAAAATATTAATTCAATAAAAAAGTGTTATTTTTATTTGTCTGTATTTGAAAATATGTTTCATCCAGTATGTCTTTGGAGGCTTGGAATTTACAATTTGTTATACTCGTTTCGCTTTGTGCGGAAGTCGTCCCAGTATTACGTAGATGGGTCGAGACAGAACATTTGTTAAAACCATCGACAGGAATATTCACACCAGCGACTACGTTCCATAATAACTTTGATGACATTAGAGTAAACATTCCTAGCAGCGGATCCTGGTTAAGTTGTTATTTTTCTCCGGCTAGTCTGTCGAAATATATAGACGGATCGAATATGGAGGAATGTACTGGTGCAGGTGTTTTCTGCAAGGAATTCTGTAACGTTTTTTTTTTTCAAACAGAAATCCACGAAAGCGACCGAAATAGTCAAAGCACTTACTGCTGACAATGTTGGATCGGTGGCTATATATGTCGATAGTCAGGTGGCCTTTAAGGTACTTAAGTCGAGTACTTTGAATTCAAAAGCGATTCTTGGCCTGAAATTTAAATTTTGTTGCGTTCCAGGACATTGTGTTAAAGGTGGGAATGAAATAGCTGACGAGCTTGCTCGAAGGGGTTAGCAGTAGTCCAGTCTACCGATTGAGGGATGTGTACAACCTTCTATTTGGTATTCCATCGACAAATAGAAGGTTGTACACAGATTGTAGATGTCCATCGCTATGTAGCAGAAAATATTGACTGTTTGGCAAATCTGAAATTGATACTCTAGCATTCTTAATCCAACAAAAACGGAACTGGTAATGTTCACTAGGAAGCGTAATGTGGCATTTTTGCTCCACCCACACTGGATGGAGTGCCACTTCATCTATCACCCGAAGCAAAGTACATTGGTACAATCTTGGACTGTCAATTACGATGGAACAGAAACGCTGAGGAACGGGCGAAGAGAGGCCTTATTGCACTCTATGCTTGCATAGAGTGCATAGAGTTCCATTGGGAAAAGTTGGGGGCTAAACACCGTGGTAAGGCACATCCTTTCCTACGGTTCTCTTGTTTGGTAGAACTGCCTGCGCCACAAGTCGACATCCAGCAAATTATATAAGGTACAAAGAGCCGCCTCGATTTTAAAAACAGGAGCCATGAGGAGCACGCAACAATCAGCTCTGAACGCAATGCTGAACTTAAGGCCTCTGGGCCTCAGCATTAAGTGTCAGGCCACACGTAGTGCCCTCAGGCTGCATGAACAAAATCTTTGGGGAAGTTGTACCTTTGGGCATGGTTGTATCTTGAACGAACCAGGTATGACATTGGACCAACACGTAAAACTAAGCGACTTATCACCAGTCCTGAGATTCGACGATGTAGATGTCGTTATTCCTAGTAGAGACGACTGGAACCGGAGTAACCCTCCTCTGGACGGCCTGGCTTTCTATACTGACGGATACAAGATGGTAAAAGGTACAGGGGCTGGCGTCGACTGTAAAGGGCTAAGCCTTGAGTTAACCTACAAGCTGGATAGCAACTGTAGTGTTTTCTAAGCTGAAATCTTCGCGATTTGAAAGGCGCGGAATTGATAAAAAGTGTGATGCAGAGGTCGTTGAACCGGTGACTACCTTCGTCACCGATGGCTTTAAGAGCCATCAAATCTTGTTACATCAAATCTGAGGCCGTCCTCAAGTTTAGAACAGCTTACTTACAGCTATCGGCTGTGTTGGGTACCAGGACACCGTGACATCATGGGTAATGAAAGAGCAGACGAATTAGCTAGACGAGGATCTCAATCTACAGATCTAGCAATCGATTGCTCAATCAAACCACCCATATGTCATCTTTATCGGAACTTTGAGGCGTTCTTCGACGAAAGAGCCTATGAACTTTGGCACAACGAACCTAGGTGCAATGTGTCAAAATCTTTTTGTCCGACTCTGTCTACCAAAAGGATACTCTCACTGTTGAACCTGAGCAAAGCTGAAATAAGAGTAATGACAGGAATCATTACTGGTCATTGCAATATAAAGGTCTTTACCAGTAAATGAGACCGTGATGCAAATGATTACTGTAGACTCTGCGTTGACGAGGAGGAGACGGAGACAATTGATCATCTACTGTGTCACTGTTCAGTCCTGGCTACAGACTAGTGGGTGCTCATTTTCCATCGAGTCTTAGTTTCTTCTCAACAACGGAACCTGCTCTAATCTACAGCATAATTAGAAACCAAAAGTGGCTGGGAAAAGGACAACCTTGACACGTAATATATCTTCTGTCCGATCTCAATAGCCATCGCGGTTGCGTAGGGGATGATAGATATCAAGCAACGGCTCTGATTGGCTTTAACATAGCAAAGTCCAATCTTATCTTGGTTCCTCTTTCATCTCAATTGTGGACACTGACCTCCCCGCGGTGCCACCTGGGGAGCTATTTTCATCACCCCATGAAATAGTGAGCTAGTGTTCGCTTTGGCGGATGTAATCAAGAATTACAAAGCCGATATTATTGCCTTACAGGAAATGCGATGGAAAGGGACTGGCGTAAGTAAATCAGATGATTACGCCCTGTATTATAGCTGCCATGAAACGAGACAGGAATTTGGAAACCTGGTGACAGATACAGACAGCGTGCTGAGGATCTGGAAGGAGCATTCTGGTATCAAATAGTAGCAGTGAAGTGGATACCCCAGAACCAATAATAGAGACGGTATAGAGTGTATGCCACCCAGCCAAGATGAAGTCAGAATAGCAATCAATTGGCTGAAGAATAATAAAGCAGCAGGTGCCGATGGGTTACAAGCTATGCAGGATGACTCTCACAGACACAAGATCAGCAGTTAAAGTCGGAAAGGACCTCTCGGAGCCCTTTACTACCGAACAAAAAAGGTGATAGTTTGTCGTGTGACAAACTATCATCTCGTGCTAGCGGTAACAGCCATCTTTGAAAAATTGAGAAGGAGTCTGCCAAAGTGGGTCTGACAGTAAACGGCGAGAAGACCAAGCTGATGGTATCAACGCGAAAGGCATCCAGTATACTCGGACCAACTATGGAACTTGAGAACTACAGCTTCGATGTAGTTAAAGATTTTATATACCTAGGCACCGCCATAAATAAAACTAATATCAGTTTTGAAATTCGGAGAAGGATTACAGGTGCTACTATGATCTAAGTAAGCAGTTTAGAAACAAGGGCAGCTCCCGTAGGACCAAAGTCACACTTAACAAAACGCTGATACTACCCATGCTGTTATATGGATCTGAAACATGGGTACTCGCGCAAGCAGATGGGGCAGCTCTTGAGGTGTTAGAGAGAAAATTTCTCCGAAAGATCTGCGGGCCGATCGGCGTCGAATGAGCCACGAGCTTTACAATGGCTCGAATTTATGGCTTATATTATAATTTTTTATATTTAAATTTCGAATATATTCGATATTCTTTTTAAATCCAGTTGATATTTTCTAAAGCCTTTTAAAATTGCCATGTGTAAACACTAAACATTAAGTCGGAACGCTTTTCAAAAATGTTATGTGCAACCGTATTGAAAAGTGGTCCAATCATCCAAGTGACTACATTCTACCCGCCATAAAACGATTACACCCCTAAGCAAAGTACTCGGTACTACCTAACTTGTAACTTTGCCATCTTCATCGAAAGACGGAAGAAAAAAACTATAATTCTCCGCGAAAATTAACAAAATTATAGAGAAAATAATACACAAATTAAAGACATTTAGTATAAAATCAAAAGCCCAAAGAGCTAAAATTTTAGTGGTGTTAAAAAAAGTTAAGCAAACTGTTGTATAAAACGTTTGCAAGGCAAAAGAAAAAATATAGAGACTCGCTAAAAAGAAAATTGTGTGTGACGTGAAAAGAAACGACCGACAAGAAAGAACAAAATTCTTCTTTAGCAGGCTTTTCTTTGCATTGTAGAAAGCGGCGGCCCGACATCAACGGCATTGGAAGCAAAGAAAATAGCAGCAGGGCTTAAGTGAAAGGAAAATATTTTTAAGTTTTTTTTTATTAAATTTTAAGATAACCAAGTCATTAATTAATTTTTCTTAATTAGCAGCAATAGTTCAGCATTATTGATTTTTCATTCTGTTCCCAACACCAACCATCTCTCACTCGGCATACCCCATTTCTTGGTATCATTTTAATGAGTAAAGAGAACAAACACAGCACTCTCTTTGAAACATAGCCATATAATTTATTGTGTGTGAAGCACGCTCTCTTTTACTTTATTTTTCTCTTTTTTGTATTTTTTAATGCATCATTTTTCCTTGTTTAATTTTGCCGCTATATTTAATTTGTAAAATTGTTTAATGTAATTTTTGAAAACAAACAAAACAACAAAAACCAACGTCATAAACAAATTGATATAAATAATAAAAATAACAACAACAACAAATATTAATGTGCCAAATTTATGGCCAAATATTTATTAAACAAACGACGACAAAAATAACAACGACAACAAAAATTGCTTAACAAAACGAATATTTAAAATAAAAAATGATGAATATCCAGACCATAGAACATGTGGCAGATTGTGTACCACTGTACTTGCCGCACAGCCTTTATCTCAAGCCTTTGGCCAAGTTGAATATATCGGTGGCCTTGCCCATCAACAAAATGGGCAAATCCATATCAAATCTTGACATTATGGAAAAACTAAGTCAAGCCCTAAAACCGGATAAATTCCTAGTACTCAAGGTGAGACACGAAATTTGGCAAGTACAACTAGTTTTGAAAGTAACTGAGGTTAATCAAATTTCTGTGTCCTACAGGTCTCAAAGACAACGGTGGATTTTATACGTTTCGAAGCCGAACTGGATGATAGATCACGTCTCCGATCTTGTATAAATCGTCTCGATGGGGTATCCTTGAAAATTTCCGGTTTTCATGAAAGTTTTCGGGTACGAGTCTCCGAAGCAAAAGATGATTTTCCAACCCGTCACGATTGGGATTCATTTTTTCGTGATGCCCATAAAATGGATGAAATGAAGGCGGGTGAACGGCCAGATACCATACACTTGACACATTTACCCATCAAATGGTTCTGTCCGCGTCACATGGAAAACGAAGAAAATGTCAAACCATCGGAGGGTATTTTTAAACGAATTTTCGAGAAATTTGGCAGTGTCCGTTGTGTGGATATACCCATCTGTGATCCATATCGCAAGAAAATGAATGCTGATATCAATGGAATGAAAACATTCGGATTCGATCAGGAGGTCCTTTTTGAAGCGTAAGTAAATGTTGTATCAATTTTTTCTTTAATATAAGAAGAATGACTAATTCTTAAAGCGAAAAGTGTTTATTTAAGATTCGATGTGTTAATAACACATCGACGTTTCTCTGCAAAAGTTCATTCATTAACACAAGATTGTAACTCTACAGAGCTTTTCTACAATAGCACGAAACTTTTGATTCTCTATAGAGATTCTCATTATTATTACTAACCTCTAAAGAGCATGCCAAGTCCGATTTCGAGATCATAGAACGTATCAATATAGGTTCGAATCACTAAGGAACTTCCCAACACTCGTTCGAAAATGTACAAACCAATTCGAACCTCTATAGATCACCTCCATACCGGTTCAAACATCTACAGACCTCAGTTCAGAGCAATTCGAACTTCCATCTTCTCTCAAAACTTCTCTCTCCTGACGTTTCTGGTTGGTGGACGCCGGTTTATTAGGCTAAAATTTTCTCGATGATACCCAAGTAGAAACTGAATGAATTTTCATAAATTCTCAAAGCGACATTCTGCTAGATCGTGAATGATCTTCCATTACATATAATCGGCATTTGCAATTTGTCGTATTATTCCTTATTTGACCTCTAATTAAGACGGCTCTCCAAGGATGACTTGGTAGTTTAAAATGAAAAAAGAAAATATTCCTGAACAAATTCACGCTTATTGCTCGGGATTCATAGGGGAAAATATTCATTAAAAATTAAGGGTTTTTGGTATAAAAATTCTTAAAAATCCACGATTAATAAAAAAATTAAAAATTTTTCCTTGGGACACCTTTGGGAAAATATTCTTAAAAAATCCTGGCTAATTGATTTGAGACTCCTTTGAAAAATTTAAAAAATAAATCCTAATTGTTTATTTAAAATTATTTATTTTTTTTTTTCTTTTCTCCCAATTTTAGTTATGTCCAATTCGACGAATATGTTGGCTTCGTTCGAGCCATGGATGAATTTCGTGGTATGAAGTTGGTGCGCAAATATATCGACAAAACCCAAGCGATTAACATCGGCGTGACCTTTGATACCACAAAACATTTAAGTGATGCCCAAATACAACGTCGAGAAAGGGTACGAAAACATATCATTGCCAAAGCTAAGGCCGAGGAGGAGGAAGTTGAACGGCGCAAAAAATTGGAGCAACAAAAACTGGAAGAACAAAGGTTTGAATATTCATATTTTTTTTTAAATCCGTAGTGTGTCCTTAATGTATCTCTTTTTCCGAATATTAACAAAGAAAGGAGTTGAAAAAAAATGTCTTTGTAAAGATATGAGGTTTTTCGGGTTTACGGATCTGAATTACCTAGGAAATATGAAGGGGAAAGTCTAGCTAAATGATGATGTTAAGTCACTCAGGTCTCCATAGTCAATATTCAATTTCAATATTGATGAAATATTTAAAAAGGAAACCCTAATAGAGATCTAAAGAACTTTAGCTTTGCCTGCTTCACTGTTCGACCACACAGTAAAATTGACACAATAGAATCTCAAACCCAACCTTCTTAATTTGTTGAAATTAATTTTGATTGGCTTTGGTCTACAAAATAACGTTTTCTTGAAGTAAAAAAATTTCAATTCACATTTAATTTAATTCTGGACTCCAAATATTTTTTTTTAATTATTTAAAAATTAAACCTCTTCGAAACCTCATATCTTTACAAACAAAAAACGAAAGCTTTCTCAGTAGTTGTTTAGCACGTTTCTTAAATAAACAACCACATGCTGGTTTAAGAATTACAATAACAAAAAAGCCAAACACACGAGAAAGAAACAAAATACAAATAATATTAAATACCAAAAGCAACAACAAAAAAGAAAAATGCCTAGAGAATGCAAACAAACAAAAAACAAAAACCTCCTCCTGCACAACAAACAAATTACAGGAAAAAAGAAGAAGAAGAAAAGCTAGCCGAACTGGAACGACAACGTGAACGTGAAGAAAAACGCAAAGAGAAACATCTGAAGAAGATCCAAGAGAAAGGTTCCATTGAAATCTCACAAAAGATACGCGTCGAAGAACGGAAACTGATGATTGCGCAAAGGAAATTAGAAAGTATACGGATATTGGAACAGGTCTTTAGTCGGATAAAGGTGAGTTGGAAAAGAGATTGGGTTGAAGGAAAATTAAAAAAAAAAATCAGAAAAAAACCTATAGAGACCCTTCGGCCTTCTTACAAAAGACCATGTGGGATTTTTAAGGTTAAAGAACATACTACGGTCTTCATATAGAAAAGCATTCCGTATTCTTATAGAAAACTCCGTTGTCTTTTTATAGAATACCGTTCAGTCTTCTTATAGAAGACCCATTCGGTTTTCATATATAACGCTATTCGGTTTTTATATAGAAGATCTATTTGGTTTTCATATAGACGGTCTTACGGTCTTTCAGAAGACCCTGCGGTCTTGGTGTTTATCCGGTGGACGCACGTGTATCCTTCTTTTTTGTCGTGGAAGACCCTTCGATCTTGTATAAGACCCTTCTGATCTTCTTATAGAAGACCCTTCAATCTTTTTGTAGAACAATCTTCATGTGGAAGACCCATCGATCTTGTTATAGAAGACGCTTCGGCCAATCGATATTCTTATTGAAGACCCTTCTGACTTTTAAAGAAGACCCATCGATATTTTTGTAGAAGACACTTCGGCTTTTTATAGAAGCCTAAAAAGGCCTTCTCTTTAAAAAAATCCACGCTTCGAAAATCATTTAAAAAATTCACGCTTAAAGCTCTGAGCCTCCTATGGAAGATATTCTTTAAAAAAATCCACGCATATAACTTTGAGGCTTCTATGGAAAATATTCTTTAAAAATCCACTTAAAGCTCTTAGGCCACTTTAAAAAATTTACGGTAAAAGCTCTGAGAACCCTTTGAAAAAATAGTCTTTAAAAAACCCACGCTAAAAGCTCTAAGACCAATTTTGAAAATATTCGTTATAAAAGCTTTGAAACCCCTTTCGAAAAATATTTTTTTTAAAAAATCCACGCTTAAAGCACTGAGGTTTCTATGGAAAATATTCTTTAAAAAATCCACGCTTAAAGCTCTGAGGTTTCTATGGAAAATATTCTTTAAAAAATCCACGCTTAAAGCTCTGAGGTTTCTATGGAAAATATTATTTAAAAAATCCACGCTTAAAGCTCTGATGTTTCTATGGAAAATATTATTTAAAAAATCCACGCTTAAAGCTCTGAGGCTTCTATGGAAAGTATTCTTTAAAAAATCCACGCTTAAAACTCTGAGGCTTCTATGGAAAATATTCTTTAAAAAATCCACGCTTAAAACTCTGAGGCATCTATGGAAAGTATTCTTTAAAAAATCCACGCTTAAATATTCCTAAAAAATCCCCTTTGAGACCCCTTTGGAAAATATAATTTAAAAATCCACGCTTAAAGCTCTGAGACTCGATTAAAAATATTGTTTGAAACATTCAAGCTTATAGCTATGAGATCCCTTTGGAAAATATTCTTTATAAAAATTCACGCTTAAGGCTCTGAGACCCCTTGGGAAAATGTAGGTCTTCTATGACAATACCTCTTGGTCTTCAAAATGAATATTTCTCGGCCTTCTAGTAGAAGGTCAAGAGGACTTCTAGATCCTTGTCTTTGATTCCTCCTATAACTAATTCCCTTTTTCTTTTTTCCTTCATTCCAGCTCAAACACTTGGCGAAATATGGTTCCACCTCATCATCAAAATATCAAGCTGAAATGGCTCGCGATACAGTTCGCGAACGTTTAGTGGAGAAATATAAAAGTGCCACAGAAAAGTTGCTCAGTGATCAGCAAAAACTTGTTGAAGATATAAAGAATCAAACCCCCTTAATTGGCTTGCTGAAGACGAAAAAGGATAAAGAAACAACTAGCGTGGCGGCAGCAGCTAAAGTAACCACCACACCAGAAGTTCCTGCCATTCCAAATCCAGCTGCGGCGGCGGCAGCTGCTGTAGCGGCAAATGCTGCTGCTAATCCTTTCAAAACTATTGCTGCCTTGGGTGCCAACTATAATACTGAGGCAGCTGCGGAATGGATGAAATCTTTGACAATGTTTCCATATGGAAATATACCCGGTCTCTTTCCTGGCCTGCCTTCAATGTATCGACCACCAACGTTTCCGGTTCCAATGAATTATCGCGGATTTGCACCACGAATACGTGGTCGTGGCAGGGGACGAGGACGCGGTCGTGGTGGTTATGAGGGCCAATCATCGTCCTACAGTAAATATCATTATAATCATGACGATCGTGATCGTCGTTATGACGATGAGGAGGATGATGAGGATGGTGGCAGAGGGAATTATCACAAGTCCTCTTATTCGAGGGGAAGGTAAGCATACGAATTAAAAATAGTTTTTGAAGATTTTAATTTTTTTGTTTTCTTTTTAGACGCTATTCGCGCTCACGATCTCGTAGCCGCTCAAGAGATCGACGCACCCGTTCCAGATCTCGCTCAAGATCCCGATCACGTTCGAGATCTCGCTCACGCTCCCGGTCGCGAGATCGTCGGTCTCGCTCAAGAACTCGATCCCGCACCCATTCTCGTTCACGCCATCGTCACTATTCGAAACGGTCGCGTTCTCGATCACGTTCCAGATCTTATTCTCGTTCCGAGAGTAGATCTCGCTCACGGTCACGAGTACGTTCACGTGAAGACAAAAATCGTAGTAAATCATCACGCTCTAAATCGCCAACACAATTGAGGCCTCCAGAGAAAGTTAATCGCAAACTGGTTTCAACACGTCGATCACGTTCTACCTCACATGAGTCGAGATCACGTTCTCGTTCCCATTCGAGGACACATTCAAAACGTTCATGGTCTCGTCGTGATGATGGTAGTCGTGATCGTCGATCATCGGCATCGAGGAGCAGTAAAGTTGTCATTGAAACCGATGAATTGGTCAAATCGGCGGAGATAATTAAAACAACGATAGAAAAGGATATGCAGGAAAGGATGCGTCATGAGAAACGTGAAATACGTGAGACGTTTACCAAACGTCATAAGGACGTTTTAGCACACAATGCCTCCTTGGCAGCGACAAACAATTTGCCACCAACAACAACTGCAAGTAGCGGCGGTGGTGGCAGCAGTAGTGCTGGCATAGACAGTGGTCATGCCACCTCTGAACATTCAGCCAATGAATCTTCAGCTCCCGATAAAAATTCATCACGTGATGAGGAACATGACGCAAGAGATGATGATGATGGCGAAGAACACGCACCCAGATCACGACGCGAAAAATACTATTCCGAATCGTCTAGACGTAATTCATACAATGAGGAACATTCATCACGTCATAGATCACGTCACAATTCTCTAACGACAGACCAAAGTCACTCGACAAAACATCACTCTTCGTCGGAACACACGTCTAGACGTCGGACACCTGAACGCCGTGAGTCCAAACGTAGATCTTCGGAACGTAGTTCAACACGGCATAAATCACCAGTGACCGCACCAACTTCGGATTCACACAAAAGTCGTCATAAATTATCAGAGCGAAGTTCAAGATTACCCTCACTAGATCGTAGTCCTAGTTGTTAAGTCATTTTCAAAAGATTTTGGTTCCGTTTCTTTTTTACTTATTTTGAGGTATAATTATGAAATTATATCTCTCCCTCCGTACGGTCCATTAATTTAATATACTATATATTTTTTAATTTAATGTTAAACAAATTTTCAATCCAAAATTTGAATTATCTTTTTTCATATCTAATTTTTAGAAATAAATGTAATATAAAGAAAAAAATAAAGTTCAAAAATATCTTTTGGAATCGTTGGATAGAATATTTGCTCCCCCACCGTAACTAAGTTTGCAAGACGAATAGCGTTTCATGTTTCGTCAGAATTATCTGACCGTACCAGGAACACAAACACTAAAAAAATTTTAGCGTTTGTGTTCCGGTACACAAACATTAAAAAATATTTTAGTGTTACTGTTCCGGAGCACAACGAAATTCGTAGTGTACCGCTGTCGGAGCACTAAAAATCGTAGTGTACCGCGGTCGGAGCACTAAAAATCGTAGTGTACCGCGGTCGGAACACTAAAAAATCGTAGCGTACCGCGGTCGGAACACTAAAAATCGTAGTGTTCCACTGGTCGGAACACTAAAAATCGTAGTGTTCCGTAGTGTTCCATTTGGCGGAACACTAAAAATCGTAGTGTTCCACTTGACGGAACACTTAAAATCGTAGTGTTCCATTTGTCGGAACACAAAAAGATGTATTTGTTATATTTTATTTTTTTATGAATAAAATTTATATTTTTATTGTTTTCCAATAGATTTAATAAATATAAAACTTTTAATTTTTTTTATATATTTGATTAAAAATTAGTAATATTTTATTAGTATCAACCGTTTAACATAATAAATGTTTTATAACTAAAAAAGGTCGTCTAGTGAAAATTCAATCAGATGCCAACTCGCAACTGAAAATTCCATAATCGATTGTGCTGATCGGAAAAATGTATTGCATAAGACTACCTGTGCAAAAATCATAAAAAGGAAGAATATTCCAATAATGGATATGTATATGAAATTCGTTGTTGATATGGTACCTGTGTGTGGTTTTGTAATATTTATCCCAAAATCATAAAAATATGTTTTCCATATCCGCGTAATTTGTACACTTCTTTTAATGAATAAACAGGTAATTATTATGTTGATTGTGTGACAATCACCAAATTTTGAATATTTTTGCTAAAATTTCCTAAAAGTATGAATCATAGATGGATGCAGGTATAATTGTTTTAAGAAATAATGTTTTCGTACTAACATTTTACAAGGAGATCTCCCAATATTATGGGAAAAATCATGTTCGTTGTGTAAATCAATGAACATTTTATCCAAAGCTGAATAATTTTGTCACAAAAACTGGCCAAAATACCTATTTCTGATGGACATTTTCACTTTTGTAATTGCAAATAAAGTTATATTCAGTTTTATTTTTTTTATTATTTTATCTCATTTTACCTACAAAAAAAAAACAGACGTGT
This sequence comes from Musca vetustissima, assembly GCF_032173495.1. NCBI lineage: Eukaryota > Metazoa > Arthropoda > Insecta > Diptera > Muscidae > Musca > Musca vetustissima. The sequence goes on from NW_026877537.1 coordinate 73,428, forward strand.
ATGGTACACTACCAGTACAGTTCAAGTAAGTGGAACGCTACGATTTTTATTGTTCCGACCAGTGGAACACTAAGATTTTTAGTGTTCCGACCAGTGGAACACTAACATTTTTAGTGTTCCGACCAGTGGAACACAATGATTTTTAATGTACCGCAGTCGGTACACTACAATTTTTAGTGTACCACTGCCGGTACACTACGATTTTTAGTGTACCGCTGTCGGTACACTACGATTTTTTAGTGTACCGCAGCAGGTACGCTAAGATTTTCGTTGTGCTCCGGAACAGTAACGCTAAAAATATTTTTAGTGTTTGTGTACCGGTACAGTACGTTATTTTAGTGTCTTCCTTAAGAAAACAATGACATTGACCCATTTGGGTAGATAGGAAGTTGGTGGCAGTAGCGGGATGGGTTCCGCCACACCTTATGGGTATATTCGGAACAGTAGATTTGAGGAGCCCTCGAACTTCTTTAATTGAGGACACTGACCTCCCCGCGGTGTCACCTGTGCTGATATGTGCCGCGAGTTCACCCATAAGAACTATAAAAAAATGATAAATCAAACGGCACGCATGTAGTGCTTCGCATCAGATACCTCTCGGACATTTCCGACCTTCGGGCCGCTGTCCGTTGCTGGGGTCTCGATAGATTCCCCATCGTCGGACATCGCCCCCGTCGCCGTTTGCCTTTGTAGTTTATTGTCGGAAAGTGCCGACAAAGGACCTGTTGGAGTCAGACTTCAAGTCAGTCGGTCAACAAGGTCTACGCTTCCTTCATTGAGGCTACAACAATCCCCCTGTGTAGACTTTGTCGGAATCTCCGTGGTGTCTAGCTCATCATCAGTCAGGGTAAGATTTAGTAGCTGGTCCTACGGAAGCGTATCCCCGCATTGCTCTTCCGGTACAAGCCTGTCTAACTGGTCGAAGATTTCCCTACTCTGCTCCTCTAAACTATCGCGGATAGCGTTAAGGATCCCGTGAAGGTCGTCCCCTCCCAGAACTACAGCTCTGTCAGTCATAGACTGAGGGTAAGGGACTGTCGAAGACAGCCCGACGGAGAGCCCGTAAAAAGGCCCCCAACAAGGCTGATAGGGCACCTGGTAATCCACCCTCTGCCTAATTGTCGAAACCGATATCCAAGGTTGTGACAATTGCGCAGTTGTCGGTCACAGCTGTGAAGAGAATGAAGTCCTCGGAGGAACAAAACCTGCTGCCAAGAGACCCACGCAGTCGTCAGCTGCACAAAGTTCTGCTTCGTTTGCGTCGGTAGTAGTGTCGAAGGAGTACCTCCTGCTCCACAGGAGGTACTGGATGATCTGCGAGAACTGACCCTGACGGAATCATCAGCGAAGATAAATGGTTGCTAATCGACAACTATATGAAGGGCCTCATCCTATCCGACGGAAGCTACGGTTTGGCCAGATCACCTTATACAAAGGGGTCAAGGTTGTTAATTGTCGAACTAAGGAGTCTGCGGACTTCCTTATGAAGACAATTAACACCTGCGACATTCTTTGTGAAGGTGGCAGACTGGCAGTCGTAGCGGTCCAAGAGATACCAAGCGGAATGGTAACCTCTGTGTGGATCCCACCACCTTTTAAGGGACTTCAGATGAAGAGGTGGAGAATTCTCGTCTCATTTGAAAGGAACGGCGGTGTAGTCGCAAAAGTTTGCTACCGACTCTGCTGGTGAGCAATATTTGAGGAAGAGGAAGGGGGAATTGCTTTATGGGATGGGGAAACTTTATTTTCGTCCCCCGCCATTAAAACAATAGGCAGACAGGAGCAAGCGCTAAATGTGGTGCAGATTAATATGCATCAACTGCTGAACTGCTTCTCACCCTCTCTTCCTCGAATATTGACATCCCGCTCATCCTGGAACCGTATCTCTACAAACATAAGGTGACTTGAGTGACAAAAAATACACGGTTTTTACCGCCTCCACGGGGGAGAAGGTAAGAACGTGTATTCTAGCTAAATAAGAACTTATAGGTCGATTACGGATGGTAACCATAGTTTAGTATCGTTGCCAGTTGCCAAATTTGAATTATGGATTGCAAATGTTGTCAACTTCAGTTGCTTCAAATAGAATTTTTAGGCAACCATTTATTTCTGGTTGCTCTTTAGTCGTGTTTAGCAATAAGAACTGAAATTTGGCTAATATTACTACAAAAGAACAATTTGAGGTCTTAATTGTCCGGATGGAAGCTCACCCAAATGTAGCACGCGGCGTGCGGACTTTTGGTCAAACCAAAGCCACTATCGGTGATGTTTGGAAGGCCATTTCAGAAGACCTTAACTGCTATGGCCCACCAACACGCATTCCAAATGAATGGCAGAGAATGGCGATCATCTTCTTTCGAGCCCATGATATGTACGTGTGTGTCAACAATACATCCGACAACACCCGGGGACTTTGTTTTCGAATGACATTGTTTTTCCTCCTCTGTTAATTGGGAAACAATTGGCCAAAATCACCTGCATTGTGGGTTGAGCCATGCCAAGGTTGAAGTCATTGCCATGGGACTTTTGAAAACTTCCCTCCGCAAGAAACCTCAGAGCTGCACACACTTTTAAGAGAGGAGGAATTTCTGTTGACCACCGTGCTTTTCGGAAAACAGGGTTTAAGGCTTCAACTAAGTACACAAAGGCAACTTTTGGTAACCGAAAATACGCCTTCAAGCTAAAATGAGCAGTTGATTGAACATTTCTCTAAACATAAGCACCTACTCACAGAACTGATGGTAGTTCTAATGGATTTATCACTTAAATGCCTTCTAATAGAACATCATTTCATGTCAAAACAGTCTTATCGACGGTAACTGAGAAAAGTTGATATTCCTCGCTTATAGCTCGGATAGTCCTTCAAAAAATTATATTTAAAAATGTGACGATTATAGCTCGGATTTAACTGAAAAATTCCACTCCTTCCAAAGAATATATGGGCATATTCACATTTATTAATTTAATATTCTTAAAGCAATCCTGGGCCCTGAAAAAAATTAAACAACTTTTCATGTTTTTGTACCTTATTTGAATTTTTTTATATTATTTTTTTCTCATCTTTTGTTTTTTTTTTAATTTCTTACAGGAGGTTTCTTAGTTTTGTTTTTTTTCTTCTTTTCTCATTTATATTTTAGACATATTTTGTTTTTATAAGATCTAGCTTAAAAATTACACAAGAAGAAGAAAAAAATAAAAAAAATAGGAAAGAAAGGAATAGGCGCAAGGTAGTTAGGATATATATGTATGTATCTGGTTGTTATAAAAAAAGGAATTGAATAAAATAAAAAACAAAATCTTTTACAATTATAATGACGTGCAGCAGTTGATAATAAAAAACGGAAGTGTAGATATCATAATGAAATATACAATGGAATTATATTGAGGAAATAAAAAAAACAAAGTTAATAAATTTCTATGGATTTAGTTGTTTGTTGTTGTTGCTGTTGTTTAAAAAATAAATTCAAAGCTTAGTATTTACTTAGATTTCAATTATATACTAAATAATAATTATTATTTTTTTATTTCCTTTTATTTTTTTTTACTATTGTTAGTAGCAGTGGGTGTAGTAATTTTTATGCTCTTGAGGAAAGACTCTCAGGAAGAGTATGAGAGATATGGAGGAAGGAAGGTTATATGTTCTTTTAAAATCTTCGATTGTTGCGACCACGATTACGACCGCCGCCTCCTCCTCCGCCACCACCATCATTACCACGATTGCCACGTCGATTCCGCCTATTATTGTTCGGATTATTTTGGTTGTTGCTATTGTTGGAATTCGCTTTGTTATTGGAGTTGTTCTGCTGATTGGAAAACATGTCATTATTTTTATCATTGCTATTGTTGTTGTTATTGTTATTAAAGCCATTTTGATTGGGACCATTTGAGGAATTATTCCAAGGACCCGAATTATTTGCCCATGGCCCCGGAGATTGTGATTGAAAGCTGCTGTTGTTGCTGTTATTATTATTGTTGCTATTGGGTTGTGGTGAATCTGTCATACGCTGCTCCACCGGTGGCTGCGACTTCAGATTCAACAAACATGGCAGGAAAGGTTTCTTTAGACTTAACAACTCCTTAACAAACACCGCTTGCGGATTATGTTGTCTCGGTTCGAAGCGACTTTTCTTTGAGGGCGGAGAACTTTCTCTACCCTCCAAGGTGGGCGACATTGATCGTGAACGATCCCTAGCCGGTACAACATCTCTCAACTCCTCCAATTTACCCGCATCTATATAATTATTTAGATAATCCGGTCCTTGGCGTACAGCCAACATAAGTCTTGAATCAGGATGCACCCTTATAAAGCGTCCATATACCAATATACCCACTATCGCCTGAGGATCCATTGTAGTCAAAACACCACTTGCCAACATTCCCTCTATGGCATTTTCACTTATCTGTTGTGGTGTCAAATCGCCCTTATCCTGCCTTCTATCACGAACACTGTAACCATCATCATCCATATCGTCGGGACGACGTGTTCCAGCCCATTGGGCCTGAAAATTACGTGGTATAGGTTTGCTGTAGGGTACCTTCTTTTCCGCTTCACGATTTGGATTTTTCGATGGATCCAAATCAAGACCGGGTATGAAACCTTTATCGGCTGTTAAACTCTCTGTGAATTCGACCTTATCTTCCGGTCCCATGCCGGGAATGATGGCATCATCATATTCACCATCATCCAAGGCCGCTAAACTGGCCGGCAGGGTATTCAAATTATATTTGTCTCTCATTAAATCACCCGGCCGATTGCGTGTCCAAAATTTAATTGTGTGATCATTCGAGCCGGAACACAAGATGTGGCCCAACGGATGCCAAGCCAATGTCCAGACAATGCTGTCATGGGCCGTCTCAACACAGCCAATTTCTTTGTCGGTCCTACAAACAAACATAAATTAATATTTAGAAAAAATAAACCTCTTTTCAAACTTACCCCACATTCCAAAACAGTATGGAACCATCCGAGCCGCCCGAACAAAACAGGCCCTCATGTATGGGATGCCATGACACAGAACTGGCTTCCTTCTTGTGACCACGAAACACCTGGGCCTCCTCTTTGAGGTTGCGTATATCGAACAGTTTGAGTAAATGATCTCGGGAAGCGGTTATTAACCAATTGCCATTATCATTCCACTTCAAGTCCATCACAGTTGATTTGTGGGCATGCCTGGGAAGAAAGGAAAAATGGATTTTGTTTTAATTATTATGTAATTTTTGTAGGAAAATTTTTGTTTCAACTTACAGTGTAGCCAAAGCTGTACCACTTTTGGGATCCCATAATTTGATGGGTTGCTGATTATCTTTACTACCCGATACAATCAAACCCTTCTGGGGATGCCAATGGACACATTTGACATCAGCACCATGACCTGAAAGATAATAGAAATTTATTTTGGATTTAGTCTCTACAATACCGAAAATCTACCCAAAATATCAAATTAGAATTCGGTTCAAAAACGTGTCCGAAATAAATAGAAATTCGAAAATTGGGAGTACGTGTCCAAAATCCTTAAAATATCGAAAAATTGGGGTACCGTTATATGAAGCTACACTAACAAGTGGGCCGATATATCCCATTTTCAATACCAATTATCTTAGGATTAGTAGCAATATCTGTGATTGAGTGTAGGAGTGGTGTACCAAAGAGTTCTTTTTGGAATTTCGAAATATAAGTATTCGAGAAGTACCATGTTTCCGAGGATGTCCTATATATGGTACATTTTCGTAGCCTATGAACTGATAGAGCTAAAAACTTGAAATTTGGAACGCGTACAAGGTTTAGAAGTGGGGTCGATGTAAGGAGGTGGTTTTGGAAGTATGTACTAATGTACAATTTGAATTTGCTGGAGAGCTGGAATCCTGAAAATCCCCATTAATGTGTACTAATAGTACTAAATTTGGTACAATTTTGGGTTGAATCGATAGGGCTGGAATTCTGAAATTTGCAAATAAGATTTATATTGGATGTAGTTTTCAAAATTATTATTTATAGGTACTAAGTTTGATAAAATTTAGATTTAGGCGAACCGATTGTACTAGAATCCTGAAATTGGATTGTTGGGTACATATACAATTTTATATTAAAGTGTTCTAAATGATGGTACTAAAAATCATACAATTTGAATATAAGCGAACCTATCGAGCTGGAATCCAGAAACTTGGAATTAAAATTACTGTTGAAGTGCAGGATTGGGGTATATAGGAAGTTTTTGAGATACGTACTTATGTGTACTAAATTGTACAAAATTTTGTGCAATATGGATTTGTATAAACCGATCAGGGGAGGAATCCTGAATTTTGCAAATGTGATTTCTGTTGGACTGTGTAATGTACAGGGTGAGGTGAAAAAACTGTCATTTCTAAGCCACTCGTCCGAAAGCCACTCGTTCCAGTGACAACTCATTATATTGTTTACATGCGTACAAAAGCATGTTGGTAAGAATTTTCCAGAAAAAAGTTATTCGTGATGGAACAGAAAGAAAATAGACGGAAGACGGAGCTAAAGAGCATGGTCGAAAGTGGTGAACTGCCGAATTTGGTTTTCTTCGATGAGAAAACATTCGTTGTCCAGCAGTTTGTAAACAAACAAAATGATCGTGTTTACTTGCCAAAGAGGTCAGCTGAAAATGTGAACCTTCGGTTGGCCACCAAAACTCAAGCGCCGGCCATGATGTTGTGGGCCGCTATATGGTAGCTCTTCGCTCGAAGAAGTGCTGAATATTATAGCGAAAATATTCTGGAGGGTGTATTAAAGCCATGGCCACGCAAACATTTTGGCCGCAGACATTGAAAATTCCAACAGGACCATCCTGAGAGCGATGGTGGACGCGCCACCCAAGAACAATATGAGTTACAATATGAGGTTCATCGCTTCATTTCCAACGCACAATGGCCACCAACATCCCCTAATACAAATCCGTTTGACTATTGTGTCTGGAGTATTTTGGAAAGAAAGGTTGGCACTAAAAAATACCAATGTGTCGATCACCTCAAGCAAGCGAAAATGGGCCGAAAATACCGCAGAGCAACAATCGGGCAGCGTGTGATGGTTTCATTGACCGTTTGAAGGCCATAATTCAAAAGCTCACTCTAAGTTTAGCTGGGGTCGACATGTCATTCACTTCGGGATAAAAACTATTTGAGAGAGAAGGTGATATGGGCGAATAACAAGTTTGTCGGGATAAACACTATTTGAGAGAGAAGGTGATATGGGCGAATAACAAGTTTGTCTACTGATTGAGGGATCGAGGGAGCGACCACTTTTTTGCTATTTCACTGGCAAAATTCCTATTATCTACTGCTAGATGGTCTGAGGAGTCTGGATGTAGAACTTCAAAAATTATCTGGCCCGAGGAAATAATTTTTGAAGTTCTACATCCAATAGATATTTTGTTAAAAACCTAATGGTTTTGGGTCGGTTTCCGACATTTCTGGAGTATGTATTATACGTCGGAAATGTATGTCATTTACGTCACTGTTTCTGACGGACCATCTTTGATGATACCCTTCACCACTTTGGGTATATTCAACAGATGAATCCTAACAGACGTCGCATTTTTAAAGAACCAGTAAAATGAAATTGGATCCATAAACATGTCATTCTGCAACCGATACTAAATTCTTCATTTGGTCAGATATAGGTGCTATATCTAAATCTGAACCAATTTTCACGAAACTTAACACACATCATTCTTGACCTAATTTACATTACGCTGTACCAAATTTCGTGCAAACCGAAAGATATTAAGGGAATTTGGTACACCATTTACATTAAATCGGACGAAAATATATATGGGAGCTATATCTAAATCTGACCCGATTTTCAGGAAATTTTAAACACATCATTCTAGACGCAATTCAGTGCTTTATGCCGAATTTCGTGCAAATCGAAGGATATATAGGGACTTTGGTACACAATTTACCTGAAATCGGGCGAAACTATATATGGGAGCTAAAACTAAATCTGAACCAATTTTCACGAAACTTAGCACACGTCATTCTAGAGTTCATTCATTACGCTGTACCGAATTTCGTGCAAATCGAATGATTTTCAGGGACTTTGCTGCACCATTTACCTAAAATCGGGAGAAACTATATATGGGAGGTATTTCTACTTTGGTAAACCATATACCTTAAATCGGTCGAAAATATATATGGGAGCTATATCCTAATCTGAACAGATTTTTCCCAATTTCAATAGGGTTCGTCATTGGGCCAAATAAATGAGCTGTGCCAAATTTCATCCAATTATAAATGCGACCTGTACTTTGTTCACAATTTAATATGGACAGACAGACGGACGGACATGCATAAATCGACTCAGAAAGTGATTCTATGCATATTCTCAAAAGGAACCATGTGTCTATCTCGTTTCCCTTTGCCTGTTACAAACATATGCACAAAGACATAATACCCTGTACCACAGTGTGGTGAAGGGTATAAGAAGGAAAACTATCCATTATAAAAACCTTTAATGAGTTTTTGAAACAAATCGGAAAACACGCCGTGTACGATGACTAGTGCTTCGGAAAGTTAAATTTATTTGTTGAACTAAAACGTTTGTTTATTTGACAAAGATGTGTTTGTCAAATTGAAATGCATTGAAATAAGTATTCAAAATTATTGTACTTACCCCTTAAAACTTTTTCCTCTTGGCAACGTAGAAAATCGAATATACGCAGAGTACCATCATCACTACAGCTAACAAATTTACTATCCGTCGGACTGAAGCTGTAGTATTTTTTATTTTAATAATTTGTTCGAGCGTCGAGTAACGGGATATATCACAGGCAGCAGGTGGTATCCATCATACACAAAGAAGCAAAGGTGATTTATATTTGTTTACGAAACAAAACGACGTTGATTATTACACATTTATTTCATTTGTTTTTGTTTCGTTTTGTATAACCATGAACCGTGAAGAAAGGAAATAAAATGTTTATTAAGAAGAGAAACTTTTCAAGACAAATAAAATATATATTTACAAAATGCGTTTATTATTTATTTGGGGAGTTTTTTTTAATAAAAATGCCAAAGCCTTGCTTTTTTGAAAATGAAATTCTTTATTTATTTCGATCACATCAAGAAAGAAAAATACCTAAATATGAATTGTTTGTAATTTATTTCTTTATTTAGATTTTTTATTTTTATAAACATTGAATTAAAAAAAATCAAGTCGAACAGAGCCGACCATGTGATACACGCCACACTTCATAAGGATGATTTGGTTCCTAATGGGAGGATAAGGTGTACAAATGAAACCTTTCGAGACCTTTCCCAAATTTTTCTATATGAAAAGAAAATTTATAAATTTGACTATATCAACACGGAGAACAGGTGCTCTAAATGTCTATACTCAATGTGGCCGGCATCAAAATATAAAAGAAAAAAATAAATAACACTATATAATGAAAATCTTGCGAATAATGTGCCGTTGCTATATTATTTGGCCTTAAGTATATGGAAGGGTCTTGTATCTTCAAATCTAATAAATATTTTTTAATATTTGGATATATACATCCTTCAACGATGTTCAATATGTCTGGAACCAGTTAAAAATCTTGACTACAGTGTTTTCGAAATCATGGTCATGTTGAAAACACCAGTCTTAATAAAAATTTTAAGTGGACGGTAATATAGATAGATTTATAGATTTCTTGGCAGCATATTTGGAACCGGAGAAAAAATGTTTAATTTATTTTTAAAGAAAAACAAATTTATCCCATGATATATCTATTGAAGAATTTAATGAAAAATTATAAAACAAGCAAATAAAAATAATAATTTGTGTAAAAATAAAAAATCCTCAGCCTCCACCTTCCTTCTTGAGTGTGTGATTTGGAATTTGATTTCATTATTCTCAAAATGTTTTTTTCTGTGTGTGGCGTAGCAGAATACTCTGGTGGGATAAGGGAAATATATGGTTTCTTTATTGTTCTTCAAGTCACTGATAAAAAAATTGGCTAAAAAAAGGGGGGCAAACCAACCGTATTTCAATTCAAAGAAATCAAAAACGTTTAGTTTTGAAGTTTTTTTTTTAAGAAAATCTTTTAATTTTTATTGTTAATAAAATTTGTTTTAAACATTATAATGTGTGTTTGTAAGTGGATAATAAAAACAGTCTTTGGCTTTTTATTTAGAATGTTTTTGATAAAGACAAAAAAAATATCACAGTTATGTTTGTACAAACTAGAAAAAACAAACTGGTAATTGGAGGCGTTTTTTCCCCTTTTGAGAAACTTTATTTATTTAAAGGGAAATCAACAACGCACAACCAATACCAGTAAAATTACCTAACCTATAAAATGTTTATTATATATTTTTTATTATGTTTAAAACCTATTTGCAAAGTGTGTCCCTAACCATTTCTTTATTATTTTATTTCATTTCAACTAATTTCTCTTGTTTTTCATTTTGTTTTTAGAAATTTCAATTAAAAATATATATAAATGTAGTAAATAGAAAAAAATGAATAATTTTAAGCTATACCTTATTCCCCTAATTGCTTCCTTGTGGGCCTGGAACATTTTCACATTGTTCATATTCGATTGCCAGTATTTAACATAACCTGCATGATCACCGGTCACCATCCAGCTATCATTGTGAGACCATACCATAGTACGTACTGATGTGTCGTGGGCCTAAAGGGTTTTAAACGAAAAAAGAGATATATATGTAAAATGTAAAAATAATATAGTATATAATATTCAGGGCTGTGGAGTCGAGAGCTTTTAGTATTATTATTATCAATATTACTTCATTATGATTAAATTTCGAGACTTTGATAAGATGTTTTAACCCAGGTTCAATATCCACTTGAGAAAAGTGACAGATATTTTGGTGTGGAAATGAAATACATTCGTCCAAAATAGTTCATTTAAATTTGAAATCTTTTTAGAAAAGTTCACATAATGCCATCAATTTGTTTACAAACGTAAGTCATGCCATCAATTCAGTATGAAATGATTGTACCTGTGACAAGACTATTCGTGTCTTTCTAAACAGCTGCTCCTCCTCTGCTTCTATGGATGGCATTCATACGATATTGTTCTACTGCCTGGATGACTGCGTCCATATGGTTCTCGTTTGTATATTTGGACCTATGTCTCAATATCATGAAGATCTAACCTGACGTTCCTGGCCTATCCATAAGGCTTTGAAAGAGTTGTTCCCGACGATAACTCCCAAGAAGGTACAGCATTAACATAGTTGAGCGGGAATGATCTTAGCCTCCTTCTGGCAGGTCTGAATATTCTTCCACTGCGTACCACGAGGTTGCAAACCTCGTCAGCAACCCAAGTGCTGACGGCTTGCGATTTCAGGACCTTGTTCCTACTTCTCGCAAATAGCAGTGGCTTCCGCAATCGAAACGATAGGTAATGTTCTCCATTGACCATTATTTTTAGCGGGATCTTCATATCAGCCGTCCAAATGGTGAACAGCGTGGCTTTGGATTTAGTGGCGGATGTTTTGACATTTCCCGGATGGAAGAAACTCACAAGATCACAAGAAAGGAACCGATACCATCGTTCAATCCTTCACAGACATCATGATCTCTATGCCGTCCGGCGAAATTATCTCACATTGGGGAACTCCCCGTTGAACTCTAAGGTTATTCGACTCGTTGTTTCCCTTTAAGATTCTTCGACTCCCTGTTTCCCTCTAAGATTCTTCGACTCCCTGTTTCCCTCTAAGATTCTTTCTGATAATATCGAAGTACATTTATAGATCAAGTACCATCATGACTGTTCGGTTCAGTTCTCTACTAATGTGTGGAAATGGCGAGCAATGATGTTGTCATACTGGGAATTTAATCCAAGCAGTAGCGGCACTTTCAGGCTTCCGGAACTATGTGACTGGCGAATGACAAATTTGATATTAAGTACTTGACTCCGGAATCACCCAGTTGCTTAAGCATTACCAGGGTGCCTGTTTAAATTAGACGCACACCTCATCTGATCTGTCAAACTTACAATCCTCCTATATTTTTCCCTTCCAAGGGTTCGAGAGTGACTTAATCGTTGACCACAATTTACTTGTTCTGCATTCTTCATGTGGTCTAGCCACTTCTTGCTTTTGTGCTCGCATACTAATATCTTGACTTCAAGTGTAAGTTCTCTTATCCTTGGGTAAATACCATAGTCTCTCATGGGAAGGTTTGTCTTTCTTGTGTGCCAATTTGACGGAAATGCTTCTCAGCTACTCGTTAATCTAAAGTAACGAAAAGCTATCTGAAAAGGTGATCGGAAAACTTCCGAAAACCTTGCCAATAAGATTTCTCTTAACTAAGAAAAAAAAAGACGGGTTACAACGTCAGAGGGGACTACAATCCGAAACGACTTACTTTGCCAACGTCTATCACCTCACCATTGTGTAAAAGCAATATAACGGCTACAATAGAATAAGCAACAAGCTGATAACCCGTTGGTGTTTTTGTTGTAGTAGCCCTTCCAGAATAAGTCCTATTATCCTTGTGTCTTTAGGGGACGTTCGCCGAAGCTCATTACGCTCATTGGCCAATCCGTTGGCTCTGATGAGAAGGTTGTTCTTTCTTGCGTGTCGTTTTTACGGAAATTCTCCTCGGCAACTCGAGTATCTAAGCGAATGGACAGCTTTGTGAAGTAGAGATTGGGAAACTCTCGGCAACCTAGGCGAACAGAATTCCACCTCTGCTCTTAGAATCGTCCTGTCAAAGGACTTTGCAACGGTGTAAGCTACATTTCTCGGTAAGCTTTGTTTCCTGTATCACAGCGACCACAGTTCTTCTACTCACAAACTTTTCAAATTCGCTGATCAGCAATCATTATGGGTTTGATTTGAGATAGAAACCCTAACTTTTTTCTCCGAAACCCCTAATTCATTAATAATTTTGTTAGAAAATTGTCGTGGTTGAACTACCAGTTCAAACCTTTACTTCTTCCTTTATACTATTTTTTTCCTTTTTCTATCTTCTTTTCTCTGCACCGAATGATGGAGCGTGTGGAGCGATACGAATCCCAGCATTTTACACAATTTAATCCATTTCAAAACTCGTTACGTTGCTATGACTCCACAACCCCTCATTGAAAGCTAAACTCCAAACGTAACTTACTTGTAAAATAGTTTCAAAATTAAATGTTAAACCATTCCATAGGGTAAATTCCCCTGAACTGGCACCGGTAACTAAACGACGACCTTCCGGTGTCCAGGCCAGCGTAAAAATTGGACAACGCATTTTATTTGTAGCAGTCTTAACAAATCTTGTGGTAACAGCATTGGAGGGATTATCCAAATAACTAGATGGTGGTAACAGCTCTGGAACATATATATTTTCCGGTTGTAGAGCATAGCGGTCACGATGATCTCGCTGCCAGAGACGGGCCTACATGGGGGAAAAAATACGCAATTAATATATAAACAAGTTTAATACATAAAAATTCAGGGGAATATTTCATAATGCCATTGAAACGATCAGTGAAATAAAATTTAAATGTTCATAATTCTTATTTTTGAATCAGGAAGTTTGGAAAAAGGCTATTTTTTTTGCAGAAATTCATACTTCCGAAGATATAGGTTTCACATTTACGCTGGGACCCCTGTGTTTTCCCCAGCTTTTTAAAGTTCACATTGGCATTATTTGAATCAATTTAAAGTGCTTTAATCAATTTAAAGTGTTATTTTCTTATCGAGCAAATTCATTTTTCCTAAGAAATTGGTCTCCAAAATTAAAATGATACCCATATTGTTTAGGCCATATCTCGGGAAGTATGAACTTTTCTCTAAGATAATTGAATTTTTGTGATTAAAAATTCAACCGCTTTAAATTTATATCCATATTGTTTTAGAGAATATAAAAAGCGGGACATAATACAAGGTCCCCTGCGGAACTTTGCGAAGTCACATAATCAGGGCCCAAGGACTACTACTACAAAACGATTGGCGACCGGGCCTTAATCTAGACTCAACTCGGAAATGTTTCTATAGCTCTTCGTATTCTGAAATGTTACTCCCAAGCAAGTCATGTTCACTTAGATCACGTTAGTACGAATTTATATAGTTTAGAAGTATACGTTATAAGCTCATTAACCCATCATTGTAAATTGAGTTTGATTTGATCTCATTTCATTAGACACTATAAAATATTCCCCTTCATAATTTGAATTTCCAAAAAACTTACATCCAATTTCTTAACAATGGAGGCATTATAATCAACAGTCTTACGCATAACACTTTTACGCAAACGTTTGCCATCGAAATCATCCTGGGTCATTTGATGCGGACGCTGGAAGCCACCACCGCCAAATGATTTGAAATATGGTTTATTCGGATTACCATGATGGCCGTGATGATAATGGGGTCGGTAATGGCCATGAGAACCTGGCATGGGAGGAGGTACACTGATGTTGGTGGCTAAATGTGATGGTGCCGTCAATTGAGGCGGGGGTTGTGAGACATCCATCATTGTGTGTGTGTTTGAGTGTGCGGGGCTAACAGACAATCAACAATTAAATCTCAAAATATATTCAAATAATTTGCATTTCAATAATTACCTGTTCACTTTCCTATATTTTTTACAAATAAAAAACTTTGACGCGTTTAGGTGCTACCAGTCAGGAGGCAGCTGACAGTTTTCGTGTGGAGAAATTTTCTTCTGCAATGCAACGACCCCGTCCGTTGACTTTTTTCTCTTCACGTTTTCCCTTGGCAAAGAGATAATTTCTACTCTCGTTTCTATCACCAACTTTTGGCAATGCTTGTGTAGCACATTTTTTCAACTTTATATGCTAATTTTCTTTATTTCTACCAGCAGAAAATTATAATTTTTCCTGGACTTTGTCGAAAAAAATGTGTGTGCCAAAAAATAAAAGTCTGCTAATAATGCCCGTCAATGTTGCTAGCTGTGAGAGTAATGAGTGCAGAGTAATCGATTACTCATTAGCCATCTGTCATGGTTGTATGCGTTTAGTACTGTTGGATAATTTTAAACGATATGTCGTACAACAAGCGAGCATATGATGGTAATTTGGACATGTAATTATTTTATTTAAATGAAAGCCGGTTTAATAAACCACATCATTCAAATTGTCAATTTCATTGAATAAATGTCGAATGCTAGGTTTACCTCGTAGTACAATGGTAAAAGGTATACAACTTGAGGTGAATTCAGTAGGGAATACCACGAAATGTTTTTTCGTCTATAGGAAAATAATTAAATTTGAACATATTTCAGTAGTGTTGGCGTGTTATTTGGGCAAAGTATGCATTTGTCTAACGCCTTGCTTACCACGAAGTCAGGTAACAACGAACTTCTCAGTGACGTAGTATCGCTGGTAACGTAAGTAGGGGGGCAATTCGGAAAATTTTTACCCTAGCACAAGAAGCGCGGTGTAAACAGAAAAAGTAAAGTGTTTTGGACACATGTTCAATTTTGTTTCGATCTGGCAACTCCTTTATATAGAAACAGGTGTT
The DNA here is from genome assembly GCF_032173495.1 of Musca vetustissima. NCBI lineage: Eukaryota > Metazoa > Arthropoda > Insecta > Diptera > Muscidae > Musca > Musca vetustissima. The sequence goes on from NW_026877537.1 coordinate 88,878, forward strand.
CAAAAAAGACGCATCCGCAATTTTTTACAATGGAAAAATTAGAAATCCTTCCTTTTAATGTCATATTGTCATATCGAAACAAAATTTAACATGTGTTCATAACAGAGATGGAAGTTTCCAAAACACTTAACTTTTTCTGTTTATACCACGCATTTTGTGATAGGCTAAGAACTGTCCGAACTGCCCTCGTACTTCGATTTGTTACAAGAGACACTAGGGTATTAAAGGTTTTTTTTGTAAATAAGCTATAAATAGCTTCTGGGGCGAATATACATACAAAATACTAAGGGAACTGATGGATCAGTGGCGAGATCCGAAGCTATAGTCTTGCATTGTGATCATGTTAAAAGAGTCTCCTTCCCTGGGCAAGGTTACAGAATGCGCGGCTGTCAAGAGGGCAGTTGCTCCACTCGTAGACGTATTGTCCATTGTGATCATCCTCAAAGTCGCAATTGAGTGGAGAAGAGTATATTTGCAGTCAGGGTTTCGCCACTTGAACTTTATTTGATTGGAACTTGATCAAGTATTAGCTTTAGTTATCAAGTCCTTGTCATCAGGTCTACACTTAACAAATTTCCATGAATTCTCGAACTTTTTTAGAGCTCACAAAAACCAAAACAAATTCTTCAACCTACGATGGTATCGCGGCCTCATCTAAATTGTCACAAGTGCTAGAACCCAAAGTATGCACTCGAACTCTTCTCAAAAAGCTTATGAAACCACATGTTGCAACGGGCGCCAACGGCTGTAAGGGACGACATTCGTCGATCTTGAACGACATCGGTGCGCAATATGCTATTGCCAACGATACGTAGATTATGACCCAAACACGATCAGCGATAAGGAATTCAGCTGAATCCAGAAGCAACTAAAGGTTGTAAGGAAGTACGAAAGGGTCATCAAGGTTGTAAAGGGTTAAACTGAATGTTCGCGTTGAGCGTTTTTTGTTATCGCGTTAACGCACGCAAAAAGTTAAAATATATTTAACTTCAAAGCTCAGCGCACATCAACTTCATGCGTTAGTGTTATCATTTCCTTGTGGTTGTTGTATTTTCGATAACACAAAACGCAACGGATGGCTCAACGCGAGCATTCTGCTTAGCCCTTAAGGGATTGTCCGATTGACGAAATCATATCTCACGTATAGTGGCTACCTCTGCCAGAAATCCCCGTTATGAAGATGACCGCAAAGGAACCGCACATTGTAGAATTAAAGAGTGGGGCAAACACGAGACCAAAGCCAAGTGTTGTGTCGCCCATAGCATCGGTGACTAAAGTGGAAGCTGTTTCGACCAAGATCCAATCCTCCTCAACGCCTGTGGCAATGAAGAGGATGAGATCGACGGAGGTACAACAACAATATACGAAGAAACCTTTGCTGACGAAAGTAAAGCTCAGCCTTCGGTCTTCTATGTTCCGCTAGTAGTCAAGAAGGGTAGTGGAATGACTGTTATTGGGAAAACGAAAGTCGAATTTAGTGGCAAGTCTTCACAGCAGAGAAAATGGGAAGGCTACCACGGGGAGTACAGTAAGTCCATACAGCTACTTTCGAAGAGAAGCGACAACTGAAACGACAACTCAACGGATAATACCAGATGACCAGGGACAAAACTAAATCTGATCGAAGGAAAGTCATTGGTCACTACATGATCGTCGTCTGAAATTCATTATCCTAACAAGGTCGTTCTTTAGGAGGATAGCAAACATTCGACTATACCCGAGCAGAACGCCAATCTTCCTGTGATCTCCTTTGGGAGGGTAGTAAAGTTTCAGCTATACCATTGAATCAGATCCCGTGCTGAATGGTAACCTCTTATGATTCCCACCTCCTTACTTGAAACTGGTTCAGATGCAGAGAATCGTCGAGAAACAGAACGCCGAACTTCATTTTTAGTTTCTATTGTCGTCTTTGTTGTAGCAACTGAAATACAGGAAAGAATATTTGATATTGTTCCGATCCTATGTGACGTGTTTTACACGATTCTCGCCTTGGCGGCTTTAAACATGGAGCTCTATTACGTCGACCAATGATCAATCGAAATAACTCACAATACTCAAAGAGCACCCCAGAGACAGACCGCTGGTACCAATTCGAAGATCCACTATAACGGCTTCACATCCCCCTTGCTGAGGGGTCGAGGTCTACCTAACCTCCTAACCTCGAGCAATCAATTCGTGCTCTATAGTAGTTCAGTGGGTTGTTGCATCATCCGGATATCAGGTGAGCTAAGACTACTCGTATTTATCGCCTTTAAAGTTATGGATGGTCACTGAGTATTTATGCCTGAGCGACTGCATTTGTATGAATGATATGCAGACATGCCTGATAGGCTTTTTGATTTAGAGGTTCACGCTTTTATCTTTGAGCTTCTTTCTAGATCATAAAGATCTGTACGAAAGTGTATGGCTTGGAATGGCTTCCAGTCCATATGGCTATGACCGAGGTGTTCCCGACGATAACACACCAACAGATACTGCATCGACCACATTGGCTTGTGTCGATGGAGGGGTATGCTCTTCGTCTTTTCATTAAGATGGTCCATTGGTGTTATGAGACACAATCTATTGCTGTTCTCAGGGCGGTAGGCCTAAATGGCGCCCAATTGTAGCTACATTTTCAATGGCCACTTTAGTTAGTTTCCTTTTTTTGGAAAATATGCGGTATCCTGATATTAGTTGGCACACTTTCTTGGCAGCTTTCTTTAATTTATTGTAGGTAGAAAATGGTCCGTATTCAAATGATTTTCTGACATGAATGGCTAAAAGAATCTCATCCACAAGGCTATGACAATGATATTGCGTCCCGATGTATGGGTAAGATCATCATGGCGCCCTATTATAGCAAGTATTTTCAATGAATAAAAGAGCAAGGATAGTGGATTTTTTGAATAATAACCACTATCCCGATTTTTGTTGGTAATTTTCTTGCATTTGTTTACGAACAGGAAAATACATCGAAGTACACATTGTGGAGTGAATTTATTTAAAACAATCGAAGCTGGAGACAGCCCACTGCTTGAGAAATGTGCAATGGCAGAAAATCCCATGGAGAATTATGTGAAACCAAAGGACTATGGTAACGAGGATAATACTACTGAAAAAGAATCAGAACAAATCGTTAATGATATAGAAAAGACGAAGTGAAAAAGAAGAACTTCTTCAGCTAGGCGATGCAGAACCACTGCTTGAAAAAGTGCAGTGACAGAAAATCCCATGGAGAATTGTGCGAAAACAAAGGACTATGGCAACGAGGATAAAACTACTGAAGAAGAATCAGAACAAATCTGTTAAATACAGCAGGAACAAAAAAAAAACTCCTTCAACTAGGCGATGCAGAACATATGTAGCAGCTGGAGAAAAAGGAATGATGGAAGAAACCAAGGCAGAAGAAGAGATTTGTTTGAGGAGAAAAGGAAGGCGACATATTAATCACCGATGGTAATTACTGTTTTGTCTTCAAGAAGTTGTCTAATTGTAGAAAGCCCATAGAGATAGCTTGAAGCGGTCAAATGCCTGAAGAGAAGAAAACAGTATCTGAAGCGGAAGTAAATAAAACTAAACTGAAGTCTGAAGCAGAAACGTCCGAAGATGAGATATCTGTATGTGGAAATTCAGAATAGGACAATATATCGTACACTAAATTGTTATAGCTTTCGGAAAGTCCTCATAGTGGTGGGCATTTATTTGGAACAAGCCCTGACTGTGGAGGGAATTTATTTAAAAGAAGCGAAGCTGGGGACAGTCCACTGCTTGAGAAACGTGTAGTGCGAAACCAAAGAACTATAGTAATAAGAGTACTACTACTGAAGAAGAATCAGAATAAATCAGTTACGAGCACGAAACGAATCTAGAAAAGCAGGAACACAAAGAAGAACTCCTTCAGCAATGCCAGCTGGAGAAAAAGGAATATGATGAATAATACTCCATTGAAGAAACCAAGGTCGATGCTAAGTACCATTTTGTCTTCAAGATGTTGTCTAATTGTAGAAAGCCCATGGAGGTAACTAGAAGTGGACAAAAACCTATGATAATGACGTACAGTGGAAAAGAAAAGATATCAGTATTTAAAGGGGAAATAAATAAAACTGTAGTCCGAAGCAGAAACTTCCGAGGATAAGATATCAGTCTGTGGAAATCCATCTATGAAGATGGTTGAAAAATCAAAAGAAGACAGACCAACGAGAATTCTTAAAGTCCGTAAGTATAAAATTTTTCATCCCAAGAGAAATAAACCACCGCGTGAAGATTATGGAGAAGGGAAAATACTGCCTAAGAATTGTATTTGTCATCCCTTTTGGGAGTGGTCAGCATCTTCAAAATACTTTAAACATAAATTGAATTTATCATCTCTTCTTGCCAGTCGTCAGCAAATCTGTCGATGTTAAAGTTTGAAACTTGGAGGAGTGTGGAAAGTCCTTACTGTGGAGGTGCTTTATGTAGAAGTAATGAAGCTTGGGGCAAGCCAATGCTTAAGGAACTTGCAATGACAGAATATCCCGTGGAGAATTGTGCGAAAACAAAAAACTATGTTAACAAGGGTAATACTACTGAAGAAGAATCAGAACAAACCACTTAGAAGGACAAAACGGATCTAGAAAGGAAGGAACAAAAAGAAGAACTCCTTCGCTACGCTAGCAAGAAACTATGTTAATGGCTGAAGGAGTACCCATCATGTACGTCCTTAGTTTTCCAAAGAAGTTTCAGCGTTCCAAAGAAGCATCAACATCGTTTTTTAAATAACGCATTTCAAAAATTCTTGGGTGCCGATGATCTTCATACCATCCTTCATCCAAATGGCGCCCAATTGCAGCAAACATTTACAATGGCCAAAATTGTGTAAATTCTTTTTGAAAAATATTTTTTCTAAAGGATCCTCCCAACAATAAGCGTGGATTTTGTGCCATGTTGGGTTTAAATTCTTCTTACACAAATAAACAACAATATATTCATTGTTTTATTACAATTGAGCAGTAGTAATAACGTGTAAATGGCAGTCTATAAATCATTTTGAACGAAATTTATTTATTTTTTTTTTTTTTGCTTTTGTTCTCCCAAATACCGTTTGGCCAACATGGCAGCCTATCAACCATCCAGTCATCAGATTGTGAAAACAAATGGCCTCGCAATCGCGGTTAGAATATTAAAATACGTTGATCAAAATAATACCAATTACGCCGAAGCCGTAACAGCATTTACGAATATTTGTCAAAGATTGAAGATTCCAAAAACAGCAACAACAGCGACAACAAAACAAGGAAATTTTTACTCCATGAAATATTTTTTTGTTTTTGGTTACGATCAAAGTCAATGACATTGAGAAACAATTAAGTGTAAGAAGAAGAAGGAGTGGGAGGGATGAGATGAGGTGGTGGTCATGATTTACGGGAATAAATCAAAGAATAACAACAACAACTTAAGGAAAGAGGACATATAACATGTAACAAAATGTAATTCGATCAGGGAATTAATATTTCCTATTGATATGATTGATATTCCATGTGGTCGGGATCTAATCCATACGAACTGATTTCACTTTTCGCTAATAGATTAATCCCTGTTCTATTTTTAAATATCCCGTTTAAAAATTACTCACCTTATGTTCGAGATATTTTTGAACCAACAAAGTCAAAGACTTTTCATTGAACCTATTCTCGTTATTGGCGGAATTCTGGTCGGCTCGTTATTTGATTCTACTTTAAAAATATAAATGTTATCGAAACATTTTTTAATTTTTGTTTTACAAATTATTTACATTTTTCTTTTTTCGGGGGATTATTCACCGTTTTTCAAAAGGTCAACGTTTAGACTCTTCGAGGAAACCTGACTTACATAAGTAAGTCAAGATCCCCCCCGAAAAAACAAAACAAATGATGATGAAACGATGTTTACACTTTCAATTCCATTGGGTAATTAAAAGTAAGAAGGGTAATGAACCGAGGCCGGTAAGTGTGCCTTTTGAGTTCAATGCTTTTGTAGTCGGAATTTAATTTTGGGTATTATTATTAATTATGAATTCATGTCGGGTGAATTATGCTTAGCAGTAGGGTTGACAGGATAAAAAAATCACTTTTTAAGTGATTATTTATATTCTTTCGAGTCGAGCTTAATGATCTAAGTTTTGCAATAAAAAGGAAAGTCAGGAGAAGAACCTACGTACCCACCATTATGCGACGTTGGTTAAGCGGCTCATCAGTCATATTGGGCTATGTGGCTTTACAAAGCTCGTATGTTGATAACTTGTATTTATTCCGCCCTGATGTGAAACTTGCATATGCGAATTAAATTCAAATTTGTCAAAGCTCGACATTTGTCTTCATTCTAGGAACAATCCTTTTCAAAGCAGATTTTTGTTGCAGCGATGGCTAATTAATTCACACACTTACAATTGCTTCCATGGTATACACTTGTTTTTGCGCAACCGTTTTGGAGGTGTGTTGATGGCTCAGAACGTTAAGTGGTCTGGCAACATTTGCGTTGCTCCGAGGATCGTAGTTCGAGCTTAGCCGTGCTTAGCTCGACTAGAAAGAGTATAAATAATCACTTAAAAATTACTTTTAAATGATCATTGCCATTGCAAGGCAAAATTCAAATAACAAAAATCACAATATTTTTCGAAAGAAAAAAGGCGGGGATTCCAAAAAAATACACTTGCATTTTTTTTAAATCCACTATTAACAATTTTTATACCCTTCACCACACTGTATTATGTCTTTGTGCATATGTTTGTAACAGGCAAAAGGAAACGAGATAGACCCATGGTTACTTTTGAAAATATGCATAGAATCACTTTCCGAGTCGATTTATGCATGTCCGTCCGTCCGTTGATGTTAAATTGTAAACAAAGTACAGGTCGCATTTATTATCCGAATTGGATGAAATTTGGCACAGCTCATTTATTTGGCCCAAGGACGAAGCTTATTGAAATCGGGAAAAATCGGTTCAGATTTAGATATAGGTCCTATATATATTTTCGTCCCTTTTCCTTTTAGGTAAATAGTGCACCAAAGTCCCTATATATCCTTCGATTTAAACGAAATTTGGCATAACGTACTGGAATAAGTCTAGAATGATGTGTGTTAAATTTCGTGAAAATCGGTTCATATTTAGATATAGCCCCCATATATATATTTTCATCCGATTTTAGATAAATAGTGCACCACAGTCCTTCGATTTGCACGAAATTTGGCATAGCGTACTGAATTGAGTCTAGTATGATGAGTGGTAAGTTGCGGGAAAATCGGTTCAGATTTCGATATAGCTCCCACATATACATATGTACATATTCGTCCGATTTTACCTTAATGGTGCACCAAATCACTAACTTTTGTCCGATTAGTACGAACTTTTGCACATATATCATATAGTCGGTCCAGTCCGACTTTACTACTTCCCTTACTGGTTTAAAGAATCGACGCCTTGTGGCTACTCAAAAATAGTTTTTTTTTAAATCCACGCCTTGTGGCTATTTAAAAAAATATTTTTTTAAAAAATCCACGCATTATTGGACTTGAAAAAAATTATTTATTTAAAAAATCTACGCATTATTGGACTTGAAAAAAAAATATTTTTTAAAATTCCACGCCTTATTGGATTTGAAAAAAATTATTTATTTAAAAAATCTACGCATTATTGGACTTGAAAAAAAATATTTTTTAAAATTCCACGCCTTATTGGATTTGAAAAATATTCTCGACTCGTTTAACCCTTGAAAAAAAATATTTTTTAAAATTCCACGCCTTATTGGATTTGAAAAATATTCTCGACTCGTTTAACCCTTGAAAAAATATTCTTTAAAAAATCCACGCCTCGTTTAACCCTTGAAAAAATATTCTTTAAAAAATCCACGCCTCGTTTAACCCTTGAAAAAATATTCTTTAAAAAATCCACGCCTCGTTTAACCCTTGAAAAAATATTCTTTAAAAAATCCACGCCTCGTTTAACCCTTGAAAAAAAATATTCTTTAAAAAATCCACGCCTCGGTTAACCCTTGAAAAAATATTCTTTAAAAAATCCACGCCTCGTTTAACCCTTGAAAAAAAACATTCTTTGAAAAATCCACGCCTCGTTTAACCCTTGAAAAAATATTCTTTAAAAAATCCACGCCTCGTTTAACCCTTGAAAAAAAACATTCTTTGAAAAATCCACGCCTCGTTTAACCCTTGAAAAAAAATATTCTTTAAAAAATCCACGCCTCGGTTAACCCTTGAAAAAAATATTCTTTAAAAAATCCACGCCTCGGTTAACCCTTGAAAAAATATTCTTTAAAAAATCCACGCCTCGGTTAACCCTTGAAAAAATATTCTTTAAAAAATCCACGCCTCGGTTAACCCTTGAAAAAATATTCTTTAAAAAATCCACGCCTCGGTTAACCTTTGAAAAAATATTCTTTAAAAAATCCACGCCTCCGTTAACCCTTGAAAAAATATTCTTTAAAAAATCCACGCCTCGGTTAACCCTTGAAAAAATATTCTTTAAAAAATCCACGCCTCGGTTAACCCTTGAAAAAATATTCTTTAAAAAATCCACGCCTCGGTTAACCCTTGAAAAAATATTCTTTAAAAAATCCACGCCTCGGTTAACCCTTGAAAAAATATCCTTTAAAAAATCCACGCCTCGGTTAACCTTTGAAAAAATATTCTTTAAAAAATCCACGCCTCGGTTAACCCTTGAAAAAATATTCTTTAAAAAAATCCACGCCTCGGATAAACCTTGAAAAAATATTCTTTAAAAAAATCCAGACCTCGGTTAACCCTTGAAAAATATTCTTTAAAAAATCCACACCACGTTTGGTTTATCGAAAAAATATTCTTTAAAAAATCAATACAATAATTTAATTATAATTCCTTATATTTCTGATTTTATTAAAGTTTACTATGCGTTCTTTATTCCGCAGTTTGTTTATTAGTTCACAAATTCCTATCTGGCAATACTCTGCTATGCATTTTAGGCACCCATTTCCAGTGTTGCCGTTTGAAAATTTTATTTCCGCCCAAAATTTCCCTAAAAAGTGCCCAAAATCAACAATTTATGCCCAAAAATTAAAGAGTTGAAAAGGTATACACTGACGTTAAGTATTAAAAGCGAGTGTCCTTTTTGTTCTACATTTTTTCAAATGCAAAAAAGTACACTGTTTTGCGGCATGGAAATATGGGGAAAATAATAGCAAAATTGATTTTTTTATTTTTAAATAGTTTTTTAATGTCTTTGTTTTAAAAATTTGTACTATGTTGCGGAAAAAGTACCTCATCGAAATATTCGTTTAGTCCCCATGTGTCTTTGGATCAAATCCGATTCAATTTGGAGTCCATTAACAAATAACCGTCTGGATGACTGGTGCGCACGATATCATTCGAAAGAAGTAACCGATTTAATCCAAACTTAACACATATTTTTATCCAAATTTAAATCAAGTTCCCCACAAAGTGCCGAAATTTTTAAAATTTGTTCATCCAATATCAGTTGAACGGAACCTAGATTAAATTCATTGCTTCAGGGTCAATATTTTAAATGGTTGTAAATGTTGATTTCATGCATTGATTCCACATCATAATATGTTACCAAATCTGCATTAAATCCGAATAAATGGCCCCTAGGGCACAACTCTTTAATAAAAACATATACCTTAAATAAAGCGAATGGTAAATACTGTGTAGCCTAACCATGAAAGGCCTTAATATTTATAATTAATATAAATTCAGGGCAATAATCGGTCACAATATAATAAAAATGTTCCACCTTGGCAATAGAGACCACAGCAAACCATATTGAGGTAGTATATATGTCGGGAAACCCAACAGAATGACCTAAAAGAAAACCAGTAAGCGGAGCAGATATTCGGAAGGGGTTGACAAATACCACTGGACATACATTTTCAGTGAATGTTTGTCCACATATGAGCATTTTGGTATATCCCAACACATAAGTCAAGATAGTTGAGATGATTTCAAAGTACAAATGATTTTATTTAATATGTTCCTCGATAAAACATGTCCACCATAGATTGTTATGTTCATCGATGCCCAGATCCACTTCCCGGATAAATTATATGATATTCGGATCATGCTTATGATCTATAGAGCGATTAGAATAAGACATTTATAAATATTTTGGTCAATTTTATCCTATAATGATTGTCGGATCACTACAGAAAACTATTTCTCAAAAAATATTTGTGTAGCGTAAACAAATACACAAAAAATAAATGCGCCGGAAACGAAAAATATGCCCAAAATCCGCCCAAGTCCAAAATATTACATTATTTATGCCCACTTTTGGGCATAAATGCCCACTTTCGGCAACACTGCCCATTTCCGCTTTAACAGAGTTGCCATAATTGATTGATGTGTGTGTGTGTGTGAGTATTGCCGCGCAAACAGCAGTCTGCCATCATCATCATTCATATGCATGCTTTCTGCCGCTCTGCCAACATTGCCGTGGCAGAGAGAGGGAACATTTATGCTGCCATCACAAGACTTAAAATGAGTAGCAAAAGATGAGAGTGAGAGTTTACAGATTTCTCTGAGGAAATTAAAAACTAAAAAAATGCAACAAACTAGAAATGTAACTGTTTTCTTTGCCTCTTTCCTTAACATACAACACACACACGGACACCTAAGACTTTCATATATCCTACTAATTCTAGGCATCGTGTTTTTTGTTACGTTGTCGTCTGCCCCAACGTTAGGTGAGTGCGTGTCTGTGTGCTTGCTTAGCCATTCGTGTGACTGACTATCATGCCTGGTTGATTGGTTTGTTTGTTGTCGTTTGCTGCTGGTTTGTTTTGCTTTCTGTTGACCGCACTGCCGACGTGGACTGTGCTGCCGACTGCTCGGTCAGTGTTATTTGTTGGCCGATTCGCAGATATAAAAATAATGTTTCGTTAACATTAAAACTTCAGTTGATCGCCAGTAGTGCACGGATGAACGCAACGCATGCCAAAAGCCCAAGTGAAAATAAACAACAACAAACCGAACAATAAACCGAACAGAAAAGTGTTAAGTGAGAGAGAACCCGTTATTATTACTATAAAAAATAGTATAACAGCAACAGTAGTAACAGCAAAACTTTAGCATTGCGTGTGCGGGTGTGTTTCTTGATTATTTTTTTTTATTATTTCGAATTGAACTTAACGTTAGAGATTTGATTTTTAATTTCAAAAGTAAAAATAGAAAATAATAATTAATAAAAAACAAAACAGTGACCAGAAGTGTTAATGAATTATAAAAGAAAAATTATTATAAATTAATTATTGTCTAGAGAAAAAAAATAATAAAAGAATTTATAAAAACATTTTTTTTTAATTTTTTTTTGGTAATAAATTTTTATTTCCCTTTATTTATTTTGTTTAAAGAAATCTCGAGTATTTTTAAATAACTACGCTAAGTGAACGACGGCATCAACTGAAACCAGTAATAACCGAATTGTAGAAGAAGCAGAAAAAAATTGCCAACATGCAAACTGTAATCAAGTAAGTTTTGAGTAAAAAAATTAAATTATATTTTATTTATAGTAAAAATTCGTAAAATTATATAAAAGCAGCAGGAAGAATTTCTATGCGAACACATAAAAATAAAAATATTTTTTTTTATAAAAGTATATAAAAAAATAGTAAAAAAAGAATTTTAAAAATTTAAGTGATTGAAAAAAGAATGCTGTGATACTAGTTCAGCTACAAAATTGATTTTTTTTTTGATTAATATTTTTAATGAGGCTCTGTGTAATATTTTCATATTAAAAAAATAAATTCAATTTAATGGAATTTTTAGAAAAATATTGTATTAGAAAATAAAATTTTGAAATTGGGAAAAAACTTATTTAACAATATTTGAAGTAAAAAATCAAAGTTTTTGGATTAAAAAAAAAAACACTAGAGTTTGGATTTAAAAAAATATAAATTTTTTTAAGTTCAGTAATAATTTTCAAACATTTGGAAGAGCATGAAATTAAACAAGTGTTAATTTCGGCCGGGCCGAACTTTGGATATCCTCCACCATAGGTATACTAATAGATAGTAGCATCGAAAATGTAGGTTACATACCCTAAAGTGGACCTATACCGAAAATTCAATGTACCCAAATACAAATTTCAAAAATTTTTAATGGATATTTTTCCTAAAAACCCCAGAATGTGGTCCAATATTGACAACTCATGGTTGGGTGGAACATCCTCAAAAAACTGCAATTAAGAGGTCACACTTATATAAGGCCATCATCAATATACACAGGTTTTATTTCTGCATCAGAATAAATTTCTTTACGCTAAATATTAAAATTACCGAAAATCGGTAGGTATCATTATATGGGGGCTGGGCCTAAATGTGGACTATAGTTCAACGTTCTCGATATCCTCCGCAGGTGCCAAATTTCAGTGAATTCAGTCGAAAAATGCGCTCATGAACCTCAAAATACCGAAAATTGGTGGGTACCGTTATATGGGGACTACCAGAAAAAGTGGACCTATAATTATAATTTTAAGTGGTGTAATTTGGTACTCAATAAGAACCCAATGTACCAAATTTCAGCGAATTCGTTCGAAAAATGCGATCAAAACCCAAAAAATATCCCCAAAATTGGGGGTACCGTTATATAGCATTGCGTGTGTGTGTTTCTAAAAAAAATCAAAAGTGGACCTATATTTATAATTTTAAGTGGAGTAATTTGGTACGCAATAAGAACTCAAAGTGCCAAATTTCAGCGAATTCAGTCGAAAAACGCGCTCATGAACCTCAAAATACCGAAAATTGGGGGCTACTCATATATGGGGGCTATTCGAAAAAAATGGACCTGTATTTAAAATTTTTAGCAGGGAGATTTGCTACCCAATAAGAACTCAAGGTGCCAAATTTCAGTGAATTCAGTCGAAAAACGCGCTCATGAACCTCAAAATACCGAAAAGGGGGGGGGGGGGGTACCTTTATATGGGAGCTATGCCTAAACGTGGACCGATGAAGCCTATCTTCAAACTTGACCTGCGTGCAGACAAAAGACTACTCTATGCAAAATTTTAACAATTACAACAGACAGACGGACGGACATGACTAGATCGTCATAGAATTTTGCATAATATTCAATTATTATTTTCAAAAAAGTTTTTTTTTTCCAAAATTAAAAAATTAGTTATTTAAGATTTTCAGAAACTAGGATATTTTTTTAAGATTTAGAGTTGTCCGGATATTTTTTTTTAATTAAATTAAAAAGGTGCAGAATCGAATATTTAACATTAATAGAATTATTCGAATATCAAAAAATAATAATTTGAATAAGCGTGGAGTAAAAAAATATTTTTTTAATAATAGCTTTTAAATCAAAAAAAGTGTGGTAAACAAATTGAAGGCCTAGCAAAGCGCGGATCTAAAAAGCCTTTTTAAAGATCTTATTTTTTGTAATTTTTTGTAATAAAATCGGGTTGGTTTTGTTTTGATTTTTTGTGTGTTTGTTTTTTATTTTACACACACACACACAAAAATGTTCGACCTCCAAATATTCGGGTCGTAACCAACAAGAAGAAATTCAGCAAAAGCTACAAAGTTACAAAAAAAAAAAAAAAAAAATTGCCGAAAAACTTGTTTTCTTTTTTTTTGGCAGGTGACAATAAAAATTCAAAAATCAAGAAATTCTGCCAAGTTTGATTAAAATTTTAATACCCCTTAGGGCCATTAAAAAATTGAAAAAAAATTAAAAAGGTTTAGAAAATGAATACGATTATTGGAAGACATTTTTGAAATGAATTTTAAATTTTTGAATTAATTTGTAATTGTATTAAATTAATAACCAGTTAGGGAAGCGAATGTATTCGAATGTAGGCGAATATTTGATAAAATTTCTTTGAGAGGGGAAACATTTTTGGAATGTTGATGAGACGATTTGAACGAATTTATTTCAAAATGGTACACATTGTTGGTGAATTTTTTAAAGAAATATTTTTAAAGATCTTCCGACGTGACTTTTTTAAAGAAATATTTTTTTTTTCAAAGATCCACAGGAGTGGAGTTTTTAAAGAAATGTTTTTTTCAAATATTAAAAAGATTTTTTTTTTTCAAAGATCCTCAGGCGTGGATTTTTTAAAGAAATATTTTTTCAAAGATCCACAGTCGAGACTTTAAAAAAAATATTTTTTAAAGATCCTCAAGCGTGGATTTTTTAAAGAAATATTTTTTCAAAGATCCCCAGGCGTGGATTTTTTAAAGAAATATTTTTTCAAAGATCCACAGTCGTGACTTTAAAAAAAAATATTTTTTTCAAAGATCCACAGGCGTGGATTTTTTAAAAAAATATTTTTTTCAAAGATCCACAGGCGTGGATTTTTTAAAGAAATATTTTTTCAAAGATCCACAGGCGTGGATTTTTTTAAAGAAATATTTTCTCAAAGATCCACAGGCGTGGATTTTTTTAAAGAAACGAGATAGACACATGGTTCCTTTTGAGAATATGCATAGAATCACTTTCTATGTCTATTTATGCATGTCCGTCCGTATGTCTGTCTGTCCATGTAAAATTGTAAACAATGTACAGCTCGCATTTATAAATCGAATTGGATGAAATTTGGCACAGTTCACTTATTTGGCCCAAGAACGAAACCTATTAAAATTGGAGAAAATCGCTGCAGATTTAGATATAGCTCCCATATATATTTTCGTCCGATTTAAGGTAAATGGTGCACCAAAGTTCCTAAATATTTTTCGATTTCCACGAAGTTTGGCACAGTATATTGAAATAAGTCTAGAATGATGTGTTCTAAGTTTCGTGAAAATCGGTTAGGATTTAGTTATAGCTCACATATATATTTTCGTCCGATTTAAAGTAAATGGTGCACCAAAGCCCTATATATCTTTCGATTTGCACGAAATTTGGCACAGCGTAATGAATTGGGTCTAGAATGATGTGTGCTAAATTTCGTAAAAAACGGTTCAGATTTAGATATAGCTCCCACATATATTTTCGGCCGATTTTAGGTAAATGGTGCACCGAAGTACCTATATATCTTTCGGTTTGCATGAAATTAGGCACAGCATACTGAAGTAAGCCTAGAATGATGTATGCTGAGTTTCGTGGAAATTGGTTCAGATTTAGATATAGCTCCCATATATATTTTCATCCGATTTAAGGTAAATGGTTTAAATCCATCGATTTGCACGAAATTTGTCATAGCGTATTGAATTAAGTCTAGAACGATGTGTGTTAAATTTCGTGAAAATCGGTTGAGATTTAGATATAGCTCCCATATATATTTTCGTCCGATTTAACGAAAATGGTGCACCAAAATCCCTGCATATCTTTCAATTTCCACGAAATTTGGCACAGCGTGAAAATTGGCTCAGATTTAGATATAACTCCCATATATATAAATGGTGTACCAAAGTCCCTATATATCTTTCGATTTGCAAGAATTTTGGCATAGCGTACTGAACTAAGATCCATAGCTGGGCTGATTGCCACAACGCACTGAAGTAATATAAATTAATCTCTGGCAAGTTTCCCTGAAATCGGTTCAGATATAGATATAAAATAAAAACGTGACGTCTGTTAGGATACATATGTAGAATATACCCAAAGTGGTGAAGGGTATCATATAATCGGCCCAGTCCCACTTTAACACTAGATTGCCGAGAGCAGTCATTTTGACGGTTTTTAAATTTCAAGTACAAAAACAATTGTGTATATTATGACTCAGCTTTTTAAAATTTGGTGACTTTTTCTACCACATAGAACTACGTTTATTATTCATAGTAGCTGCTTCCTCCCCTTTTTCATTCCCCGTATTCACATGTGCTATACCTAAATAGCCTAAAAGCGGTCATTTTGACCTTTTTGAAATATTAAATAATCAAACTACTTTTATTACTGTATAAAGTAAATTTTTTATATGACCAGATCGGTACAACAACATCGAAACCCGTTTGCTACTCTAGAAACACATACGAACACACAAATCGGGAAAAATTAATTTTATATTTCCAGTCGATTTCGCTCTTAGAGTAAAGTCTTCCTCTTTTTTCGAACGTTTTGTCCGCGCTCTTATTTTTCAAAAGGGGAAACCCGAGAGCCCTACCACCGAAAACAAATAATAACAACGTTTTGTATGATTGTAAATAATGTAACAAATATTAAAAAAATAGTTTAAAAAAATTTCTTTACACAATAAAAAATTTTTCAGAATGAAGTCATTTTGACCGATTTTAGGCAATATAGGTATATACAAAATTCCCGTCTTTCTAGTGTTAATACTTTCCTTATTGGTTTTTATTGAAAATTAAAAAAAAAACGTGTTTTGAAAATTCCAATACCTTTTTTTCATAAAAACAGATAATTTTGCGTTTAAATAAATTTTGTATACATTTATTTTTTTATTGTTGTGATAAATTAAAACACAGTTCTCTGCTCTTAAATTAGCAAATATTTAAAATTAATTTTAATAAAAATAAATTTTTATAATTATTTTTTTATTAAAAAAATATTATTAAAACTATTTAACAAAATTCCAAGTTTAATTTTTGTGGAATTTCAAAATTGCTCAACATGTAATTATTATAAGTATTTTTAATTCAAAAATCATAATTTTTAAGAAGTTGAAATTACTATTTTATTAGCAAAAAATTAAAAAATCATTTCCTCAAATTCCCGTTAATAATTAAAAAAAAATATTGGTCAAGTGCCTGGTAGAGCTTTGCTGAGTGACAAGCAATGTTAACTAATTAAACACAATTTTTGTTTAATTCTTTTTTTTGCTATATATGGTTTTTATTATTTGACAAGCTATAATGGCGGTAATAATAATCACAATAAATGACAATTATAACATCCATGTGAATCAAATGTTTATTTTGTTTAACAAACAAAAACAACAATAGCTTAAAAAAATAAATAAATAAAAAAATCACCATTAACATTTAACCTCAATTGAGGGTGTGTGTATGTATGTGTGTAAGATTGTCTGAAAAAAATTCAAAATTTGTCAAAATTCATTGATTTGGGATTGTTTTTAATTTGGCATTTTTTGCTAATTTTTTATTAGCCATTTTCATTGATGAAAGATAATGGATAGCCTTCATCCCGAACCTCACACCCCCTCACCCATCTACCATTAACACACTTCTTAAAAATTGAAAGAGTTGTGGTGATAATAAAAATGAAATAGTTGTCTGTTGTTGTTTTAATTGTTGTTTATGATTATTAGTGTTTTAAAAAAAAAATAAAAATTACTGCAGAACAATTCAAAGCTTTCATTTATTTAAATATTTTAATAATTTTTTAATTTAAACAAATAATTAACACATTTCTCCACATGGACGTTATTTTTTAAAAAATAAGAAAAACAACTTCCATTTTTTTGTGAAAGAAATTTATTCAGAATCTAAACTTTCCAAATAGAATTCCAATTAGATGCCGATACCAATACAACCCGTTACATTCCGTAGTGATGACAAGGCCCTAATTTGGACATCTTTGTTTTGCGTCTTTAAATTCGCCTAACAAATTTTTGTTGTTGTTGTTACTCGAATTCATTGAACTCCACTTCGAAGTGAAGTTCTTCCATCAATAATCAGTGATTCTTTGAAATTACTTTATTTTTTTTTTTTTTGATGTTGTGACAAGAGATACGGTTCTGTTTGATTCATGGCAGAGTCCACACCTCTTTCACAGACACCGGGCAGATAGACCTCAAGTCGCTCTATCATTGTTTATAAATTATTAGCAAAAAATAGACAACAAAATGGTAATAAACCCAGTGAGCGGAGCAGTAAAGTTAAACGGGGCCGACCATACGATACCCTACACAACTACCACGGAACTCTAACTTTCTGCGGATTTTTATTCCTAGCCTGGGTAATATTTCTTGATAGATGCACCCTCTTGTCCGATTAGAGGTCAACAGCGCCTCTTCCTTACACGGAAATATTTTCCGAATATTACTTATATTCAATACACTCCTTCTTATTACTTATCCTTGAATCAAAAAAAAAAAGAATAGTTTTCGGTCCACTTCATCCCAATATTATTATCTGGTCATCACCGAAAATTATAGGCGTTGTCCTTGGCCATAACTGGAACCTCATGGAAAATATTAAAAACGATCAGCGCTATATTTCCATCCTGTTGTGTGATAATGGGTTACTAAATAATATCTGAATACGTAAGCACCTGTAAATATTTAAGTGTAACTCCCACATCCGACTACATACAACAATAAAATTGGTATCAATTTAATGGTCAAACACACCTCTTGGATATATGTCCTTCAGGAGTAAATATATACGCCATAGAATACAAATTTTGTAATTTTTCACACAAAAGTAAGGGGTCCATTTGACCCGCTAAATATTGACGGATCTTTATCAGGCATGTTTATACTTTGATCCGATCTCCTTCTCCATGTAAAATTTCACGATGTTCGGGCCATAATTTCATTTCATTCCCATTTCATCCCCTAAATATTAACCGATCTTTACCAAAAACAATAGGGGTCTTCATTGTCCACAACCCATCCTACATGCAAAATTTCGTGAAGATTGGTCCATAACTGTGGCCTGTATCGTGTTTACAAATTATAATGGACAGACGAACGGACACACATCGACTCAGCTAGTCGAGATATGACGATCGGTATACTTAAAAGTGGGTCTAGGACCAATATTTCGCGGCGTTACAAACTCTTGGGGCTGCACAAAGCTATAATACCCTAACAACATAATTGTGTTTGGTCGAAGTGAATTTTCAAATACCTACAGGATGGATTTTTTAAAGACCCGTCAGGATGGTAGCTATTCTATAATAAAACATTTTTCTAATTCATGGATTTTTTCAAGAAATATTTTTTTCAAGATCTGCAGGCGTGGATTTTTTAAAGAAATATTTGTTCCAAAATCTCCAGGCGTGGATTTTTTAAAGAAATATTTTTTTCTATGAAACCTCAGTAGTGGATTTTTTAAAGAAATATTTTTTCTATGAAACCTCAGTAGTGGATTTTTTAAAGAAATATTTTTTCAATAACCTTAAGGCGTGGATTTTTATACCCTTCGCCACACTGTGGTACAGGTTTGTGCATATGCTTGTAACAGACAAAAGGAAACGAGATAGACCCATGGTTCCTTTTGAGAATATGCATAGAATCACTTTTTAAGTCGATTTATGCATGTCCGTCCGTATGTCCATCTGTCCATGTTAAATTGTAAACAAAGTACAGGTCGTATTTTTGATTCGAATTGTATGAAATTTTGCACAGCTCATTTATTTGGTTCCCATATATATTTTCGTCCGATTTTAGGCAAATGGTGCGCCAAAGTCCCTAAATATGCTTCCATGTGTACGAAATTTCGCATAGCGTACTGAATTAAGCCTGGAATGATATGTGCTGAGTCTCGTGAAAATCGGTTCGGATTTAGATATAGCTCCCATATATATTTTCGTCAGATTTAAAGTAAATGGTGCACTAAAGTCCCTAAATATGCTTCGATTTGCACGAAATTTGGAATATCGTACTGATTAGCCGAGAAAGATGCGTGTTAAATTTCGTAAAAATCGGTTCAGATTTAGATATAGCTATATTTTCGTCCCATTTTAGGTAAATAATGTACCAAAGTCCTTAAATATGCTTCAATGTGTACGAAATTTGGCATAGCGTACTGAATTAAGTCTAGAAAGATATGTGTTAAATTTCGTAAAAATCGGTTCAGATTTAGAAATAGCTCCCATATATATTTTCGTCCGATTTTAGGTAAATGGTGCACCATAGTCCCTAAATATGCTTCGATGTGTACGAAATTTGGCTTAAATTTCGTAAAAATCGGTTCAGTTAAATATAGGTCCATAATATTCGTCCGATTATAGGTAAATAGAGCACCAAAGACCCTATATATCCTTCGATGTGTACGAAATTTGGCATAGAGTACTGAATTAAGTCTAGAAAGATGTGTGTTAAATTTCTTAAAAATCGGTTCAGATTTAGATATAGCTCCAATATATATTTTTGTCCGATTTTAGGTAAATGGCGTACCAAAGTCCCTATTTATCCTTCGATTTGCACGACATTTGGCATAGCCTACTGAATTAAGCCTAGAAAGATGTGTGTTAAATTTCGTAAAAATCGGTTCAGATTTAGATATAGCTCCCATATATATACTTACCTCCGATTTAAGGTACATGGTGTACCAAAGTCCATAAATATGCTTCTATGTGTACGAAATTTAGTATAGCCTACTGAATTAAGCCTAGAAAGATGTGTGTTAAATTTCCTAAAAATCGGTTCAGATTTAGATATAGCTCCCATATATATTGGCGTCCGATTTAAGGTACATGGTGTACCAAAGTCCCCAAATATGCTGCTATGTGACATCAATTTATCATGGCATAGGTCCCATATAAAAATACCGATCTATTTTGGGATATTTTGAATATCCTCCACATGGTAGAGGGTATAAACGGTTCGATTCGGCCGAACTTTATGACATTTTCAGTTGTTTTGTGGATTCTAAAGTCAACATCCTCAAATATTTAACACTAAGGTGTAAAATTTTCTTAACTATGTTAAGAGCTGTAATGTCTGGTAATCACATTTTTGTTGTAGTTTTTTCTTCTTGGCAAGACATGCTAATTATGTGTGCAAATATTCTGACGTACTCATACGTAAAAGAAGACGCATTGTTGTTGAAGTGGATGAAAAAAGTTATGAAAATGTAAAAATAGAATCTCGAAAATAGAATCCCGAAAATTGGGTAAATATTGATAATTATTATTAGGAAGATAAGAGTCAAAGCACAAACTGCCTTAAAATTCCGACAATTTGTAGTTCCACACTATGGGGTTGGTAGAATGATTTAACAACCACCGAAAACCCAAAATATAAAATTAGAGTAAATTTGCCTGAAAAATGTCACCCAACATATCGGATATTAGGACATGCCGTTATATGGGGGCTATACCAAAATGTGAATCGATATGAAATATTTTTTACCTATTTTTATACCCTACACAACTATGTTATCAGGGTATTATAGCTTTGTGCAGCCCCAAAAGTTTGTAACGCCGCGAAATATTGGTCCTAGACCCACCTTTAAGACATGTGTGTCCGTCCGTCTGTCCATTATAATTTGTAAACACGATACAGGCCACAGTTATGGACCAATCTTCACGAAATTTTGCATGTAGGATGGGTTCTGCCAACGAAGACCCCTATTGTTTTGTGAAAGATCGGTTAATATTTAGGGGATGAAATGTACCAAATAGTAAATTTTTGTCGGGTTTTCTGGTAGCTCCAGAGACTGCAATTATGGCCCAAACACCTCGAATTTTTGCATGGAGAATGGGATTGGGCCAAAGAATAAGCATGCCTGTATTGATAAAAATCGGTCAATATTTAGGGGGTCAAATGGACCCTGACTTTTGTGTAAAAAATTACAAAATTTGTATTCTATGGCGTATATATTTACTACTGGATGATATAGACCCGAAAGTTGATAGTAGATCCAAGAGAAGTGGCTGACCTTTAAATTGATACCAATTGTATTGTCGTATGTACTCGGATGTGGGAGTTACACTTAGATATCTACAGGTGCTTAGGTATATATATTATTTAGTAACCCATGATGAGATTCCCGTTATGGTCAACGACAACGCCTATAATTTTCGGTGATGATCAGATAATAATTTTGGGATGAAGTGGACCGATAACTTATTTTTCTGTGTTTTTGTATACTAGTCGATCTATAGGCCACAATTGAAAGCCCAACATCACAACATAACCCATGGTAAAGAGAATCTGGACAAGTACACCCCTCGTCTACAGAATATTAGAAACATTTGTTGACATCTAGTCGGTCAAGAGGGTGCAAATATCGCGAAATATTGCCCAAGCTCCGAATGTAGTACAGTAGAAAGTTAGATTTTCGTGAAAGTTGTGTAGGGTATCATATGGTCGGCCCCGTCCGACTATACTGCTCCGCTCACTGTTTTTTTTTGTGATTGACTTCATTTCCAGTCACAATTTTTTTCACACAAAAATTCAGTCCGCCAATACTGTGGGAAAGGTGGCTTTTCATTAGTTTTTCATATTACATCGGCATTTAAGTGCAATTATGGAAAATTATACAATTTTGTTGATGTTGTTGTTGTCTTGTCAGTAAAAAAAAGAAACTTGTTTGGCTAGATAGAGTTTTCGTTTGTTTTTTGGTTTGTTTGTTATATTTTTCCTATTGACTCGATTCGAAACGATTCATTGGTGATACCACTTCTGTTGCTGTGTTTTTTGGCCTTATAATTTTTGTTGTCATAAAGTTTGTTTGTTGTTGGTGTGTCGCAAGCGACGATCGATGGGCGCAATGGATGACTATCGAAAATTTAAAATTCAAATAGAAAAAAAAAATTCAAACCAGTTTAGTGTCTTTTATCGGTGGTTAGACAGCCATCAATTTGACGTTTATTTGAGAGAGTGAGCCAAGTTTTGACTGCAAAACCAGAAGTTAACGGAATGGAAAACAAAATTGGATAGGAGGCCTGCTACGAGACATGCAAGCTAAGTGGCGGTTTTGCTTTTTCTCCTCCAAACAAACCAGCCAAGGGAATTTAAGAGGTGTCTTACAAGAAATCAAAATTCAAAATTCGGCGAGTTCAATGTACAAGTTTGACAGTAGTTTGTGGCGGCCAATTCTGGTTCGAAGGCATTCAGAAATTATTTTTTTGTAAAAAAAAAAATTGCATTTCAATGTTTGATTTTTATTTTCAATTCCTGTTTATTTTTTCTTCCATCATTAATGTTAAATATCGAAAACGATGATAATTCATTATTGATCTGCTTTTTTTTCACCCAAAACATTTCACTTTAGGCTGTGTGGATTTTGTTTTTTTTTTTTTGTCATTGTTCGCTCATCAGGTCACTGATCACAATCCAGTTTTACATCCCTTTCTTTTCATCTTTCTCTTTTCAAACATGCATGGCTTTGCTTTGAATTTTTTTTAACAAAAAGAAAAAAAAAATTGAATTCCAATGATTAAAATCTGACGGGATTGAAAAGTGAAACTGATGAGTGCCTGCCTTTCTTAAACTGTTTGTTTTTTTTCTAAGCATGATTAACTATGTAAATAAATAATTAAATGTGCGTCGTATCGTCGGCACACTTCATGGAGTTTTACTATCGACTTTCTCAGTGTTAACATCTTTGGAATATTTTATTCCGGTAAATATTCACATCGATGCTAGTTTTAGCTATTGAATGGAAATGGGTTGTTATTAGAAATTAGGGGGGAAGAAATCCAGGCCCGGAGCATAATATTTATAGAAAAATAAGCAAAAACTTTGTTATGTTCGACCGGAACTTTTTAAACCCTTTAACATGAGATCGACATTCTTAAAAAAAAAAATACTAAAAATATTTTTTAAAAAATTCACGCCAGTGGATATATCTTAAAAAAAAAATTTTAATAACGCCTGTGGATATCTCTGAAAAAAAAAATATATATTTTTTTAATCCTCGCCTATGGATATTCTCAAATTTAGTTTGGAATATCCCAAGCATCTTATCAATAATTTTCTCTAAGGAAGGAAGCCGAAGTCAATATTTTCTTAAAGCTTTCCTGATCGCAGATTAAGAAGTGCGAAATAATCAAATAATATTTTCTTAAATATGGAAAATTTTAAAATACACTTTAAATCTCCCAAAGCCTCTTTCTAATAATTTCCTACTTCTTAATCCCAGCTTATATACCAGAAAAAATATTGCAACATGTTCCGTAAACAGTCTTGGGAAGAATATTTTTCTATTTTTTTTTTTTTCGAATCAAAACAATAAAAAAATGTATGCGAAAAAAAAATGATTTTATTTTATTTTTGGTACAGAATTTTCCGGTATTTAATTTTGCCTGGCTTGCGTGTCGATTCCAAACAGACTACAAAAGTGTTTTTTTTTCGTAGCTACTTTGCGGGTTACGTCGGGGTGACGCCCTCAATATAGGAAATGTAGTCTGCTTTGCTGTTCACATGAATTGTTTTCAAATCGAAATTATAGGGGCCCACTTTTTTTTGCATTTGTGAGAGATTCAAATAAATTGAAAAAAATGTTTAATAAAAATATATAATTATAAAGTTGAATGTGCGAATAAAAATGCGTGAGGAAGCTGAAGTTAACAAAGAATATAAATGTAAACAAAATGTAATTAAAAACAATCATGTTTTATTAGGCATAAATGGGGAAAAATTCACGCCAGTATTTAAGCTTTAAAAAAATATAAATAACATATAAATATATATATTTGAAAAAATATGCCGAGGCCTCAAAAACTTATTTTTTATATCCACGCTTGGATTTGTTTGAAAAAATATTTTTAAAAAAATTCACACTTGTACTGGGCCTTAAAAATATTTTAAAAAAAGAATCACGACGCTTTTTGTGCTTGATTTTTTTAAATACACACCTGTTTTGGGCCTTAACAGATTTAAAAAAAAAAAATTCCCCACCAGTCTATGGGCTTGCAAACAATATTTTTAAAAAATTCCAAGACTGTTTAAATAATCCAATCCACGCCTTGGTATTTTTTAAAATATTTTTTATACCCTTCACCACACTGTGGTACAGGGTATTATGTCTTTGTGCATATGTTTGTAACAGGCAAAAGGAAACGAGATAGACCCATAGTTCCTTTTGAGAATATGCATAGAATCACTATCTGAGTCGATTTATGCATGTCCGTCCGTCCGTCCGTCTGTCCGTCTGTCCGTCTGTTGGTGTTAAATTGTAAACAAAGTACAGGTCGCATTTATAATCCGATTTAGATGAAATTTGGCATAGGTTACTTATTCGGCCCAAGGACGAACCCTATTGAAATTGGGAAAAATCGGTTCAGATTTAGATATAGCTCCCATATATATATTTAACCGATTTAATGTACACGGTCCCTATATATCTTTCGATTTGCACGAAATTTGGTACAGCCTAATCAATTAGGTCTAGAATGATGTCTGCCAAGTTTCGTGAAAATCGGTCCAGATTTAGATATAGCTCCCATATATAGTTTCGTCCGATTTCAGGTAAATGGTGCTCCAAAGTCCCTATATATCTTTCGATTTGCACCAAATTTGGCATGACGTACTGAATTGAGCATAGAATTATGTCTGCCAAGTTTCGAGAAAATCGGTCCAGATTTAGATATAGCTCCCATGTATAGTTTCGTCCGATTTCATGTAAATGGTGCCCCAAAGTCCCTATATATCTTTCGATTTGCACGAAATTTGGTACAGCCTAATCAATTAGGTCTAGAATGATGTCTGCCAAGTTTCGTGAAAATCGGTCCAGATTTAGATATAGCTCCCATATATAGTTTCGTCCGATTTCAGGTAAATGGTGCTCCAAAGTCCCTATATATCTTTCGATTTGCACCAAATTTGGCATGACGTACTGAATTGAGCATAGAATTATGTCCCAAGTTTCGAGAAAATCGGTCCAGATTTAGATATAGCTCCCATGTATAGTTTCGTCCGATTTCATGTAAATGGTGCCCCAAAGTCCCTATATATCTTTCGATTTGCACGAAATTTGGTACAGCCTAATCAATTAGGTCTAGAATGATGTCTGCCAAGTTTCGTGAAAATCGGTCCAGATTTAGATATAGCTCCCATATATAGTTTCGTCCGATTTCAGGTAAATGGTGCTCCAAAGTCCCTATATATCTTTCGATTTGCACCAAATTTGGCATGACGTACTGAATTGAGCATAGAATTATGTCTGCCTAGTTTCGAGAAAATCGGTCCAGATTTAGATATAGCTCCCATGTATAGTTTCGTCCGATTTCATGTAAATGGTGCCCCAAAGTCCCTATATATCTTTCGTTTTGCACGAAATTTGGCATAACGTACTGAATTGAGCCTTGAATGATGTCTGCCAAGTTTCGTGAAAATCGGTCCAGATTTAGATATAGCTCCCATATATAGTTTCGTCCGATTTCAGGTAAATGGTGCTCCAAAGTCCCTATATATCTTTCGATTTGCACCAAATTTGGCATGACGTACTGAATTGAGCATAGAATTATGTCTGCCAGGTTTCGAGAAAATCGGTCCAGATTTAGATATAGCTCCCATGTATAGTTTCGTCCGATTTCATGTAAATGGTGCCCCAAAGTCCCTATATATCTTTCGATTTGCACGAAATTTGGTACAGCCTAATCAATTAGGTCTAGAATGATGTCTGCCAAGTTTCGTGAAAATCGGTTCAGATTTAGATATAGCTCCCATATATAGTTTCGTCCGATTTCATGTAAATGGTGCTCCAAAGTCCCTATATATCTTTCGATTTGCACCAAATTTGGCATAACGTACTGAATTGAGCCTAGAATTTTGTCTGCCTATATTTCTTTCGATTTGCACGAAATTTGCCAAGTTTCGAAAAAAAATCGGTCCAGATTTAGATATAGCTCCCATATATAGATTCGTCCGATTTCATGTAAATGGTGGACCAAAGTCGCTATATATCTTTCGATTTGCACGAAATTTGGTACAGCCTAATAAATTAGGTCTAGAATGATGTCTGCCAAGTTTCGTGAAAATCGGTTCAGATTTAGATATAGCTCCCATATATAGTTTCGTCCGATTTCATGTAAATGGTGCTCCAAAGTCCCTATATATCTTTCGATTTGCACCAAATTTGGCATAACGCACTGAATTGAGCCTAGAATTTTGTCTGCCAAGTTTCGAGAAAATCGGTCCAGATTTAGATATAGCTCCCATGTATAGTTTCGTCCGATTTCATGTAAATGGTGCCCCAAAGTCCTTATATATCTTTCGATTTGCACGAAATTTGGCATAACGTACTGAATTGAACCTAGAATGATGTCTGCCAAGTTTCGAGAAAATCGGTCCAGATTTAGATATAGCTCCCATATATAGTTTCGTCCGATTTCATGTAAATGGTGGACCAAAGTCGCTATATATCTTTCGATTTGCACGAAATTTGACAGACATAGCCCAACGGATGACCTATTTATATTTGTTTGAAGTCGATTTACATACTTTATGGATAGATCTAGGTAGATTCACATTTAGATAAATATTACATATTTTATTTCACCCAATTTCATGTTAATAGTCCTGTTTAATATACCCATGGTATTTTTTAAAAATATTTTTTAATAAAATCACGCCTTGGTATTTTTTTAATATTTTTTAATAAAATCACGCCTTGGTATTTTTTTTAATATTTTTTAATAAAACCACGCCGTGGTATTTTTTAATATTTTTTAATAAAACCACGCCATGGTATTTTTTAAATATTTTTTAATAAAACCACGCCTTGGTAATTTTTTAAAATATTTTTTAATAAAATCACGCCTTGGTATTTTTTTAATATTTTTTAATAAAACCACGTCTTGGTATTTTTTAAATATTTTTTTAATAAAACCACGTCTTGGTATTTTTTTAAATATTTTTTTAATAAAACCAAGCCTTGGTATTTTTATACCATCCACCATAGTATGGAGGGTATATTAGTTTTGTGTTTTCGTTTGTAAGGCATCGAAATAATCATTTCCGATCCTATAAAGTATATATATTCAGCGTATAATTCTATGACGATCTAAGCATGTCCGTCTGTCTATTGTAATCACTCTAGTGTCTAAACGTATTGAGATAGATCGCCAAAATTTTGCATAGAGTTGTCTTTTATCTGCAGGCAATTTCCCATATAAGGGTATCCCCCAATTTTCGGATCTTGAGCGCGTTTTGCAACTGAATTCGCTGAAATTTGGTACTTTGAGTTTTTATTTGGTAGCAAATCACTCCACTGTAAATTAAAAATATAGGTCAATTTTTTCGGGTAGCCCTTATATAAGGGTATCCCCCAATTTTCTGTATTTTCAGGTTCTTGAGCGTGTTTTTCAACTGAATTCGCGGAACTTTGGTACTTAGAGTTCTTATTGGGTAGCAAATCTCTCCACTAAAAATTATAAATATGGGCCCATATTTTCGGGTAGCCCCCATATAAGGGGGTGTACCCTTTTGCGGTATTTTGGGGCTTCTGATCGTATTTTTCGACCGAATTGACTGTAATTTAGTATTTAGAGTTCTTATTGGGTAGCAAATCTTTCTATAAATTATAAATATAGGTCCATTAAAAAAAAAAAAAATCAAAAAATATTTTTTAATAAATCCATGCCCTAAAAAAATTCAAAAAATATTTTGTAATAAAATCACGCCTTAAAAAAAATTCAGAAAATATTTTTTAATAAATCCACGTCTTAAAAAAATCCAAAAACTATTTTGTAATAAATCCACGCCTTAAAAAAAATATTTTTTAATAAATCCACGCCATAAAAAAATTCCAAAAAATATTTTTTAATAAATCCATGCCAAAAAAAAATTCAAAAAATATTTTTTAATAAATCCACGTCTTAAAAAAATCCAAAAACTATTTTTTAATAAATCCACGTCTTAAAAAAATCCAAAAACTATTTTGTAATAAATCCACGCCTTAAAAAATTGAAAAAATATTTTTTAATAAATTCACTCCTTCAAAAAATTCAAAAAATATTTTTTAATAAATCCACGCCTTCAAACAATTCAAAAAATATTTTTTAATAAATCCACGCCTTAAAAAAAATCAAAAAATATTTTTTAATAAATTCACGCCTTAAAAAATTCAAAAAATATTTTTTAATAAATCCATGCCCTAAAAAAATTCAAAAAATATTTTGTAATAAAATCACGCCTTAAAAAAAATTCAAAAAATATTTTTTAATAAATCCACGTCTTAAAAAAATCCAAAAACTATTTTGTAATAAATCCACGCCTTAAAAAAATCCAAAAAATATTTTTTAATAAATCCACGCCATAAAAAAATTCAAAAAATATTTTTTAATAAATCCATGCCCAAAAAAAATTCAAAAAATATTTTTTAATAAATCCACGTCTTAAAAAAATCCAAAAACTATTTTTTAATAAATCCACGTCTTAAAAAAATCCAAAAACTATTTTGTAATAAATCCACGCCTTAAAAAATTGAAAAAATATTTTTTAATAAATTCACTCCTTCAAAAAATTCAAAAAATATTTTTTAATAAATCCACGCCTTCAAACAATTCAAAAAATATTTTTTAATAAATCCACGCCTTAAAAAAAAGCAAAAAATATTTTTTAATAAATTCACGCCTTAAAAAATTCAAAAAATATTTTTTAATAAATCCATGCCCTAAAAAATTCAAAAAATATTTTGTAATAAAATCACGCCTTAAAAAAAATTCAAAAAATATTTTTTAATAAATCCACGTCTTAAAAAAATCCAAAAACTATTTTGTAATAAATCCACGCCTTAAAAAAATCCAAAAAATATTTTTTAATAAATCCACGCCATAAAAAAATTCAAAAAATATTTTTTAATAAATCCATGCCCAAAAAAAATTCAAAAAATATTTTTTAATAAATCCACGTCTTAAAAAAATCCAAAAACTATTTTTTAATAAATCCACGTCTTAAAAAAATCCAAAAACTATTTTGTAATAAATCCACGCCTTAAAAAAATTGAAAAAATATTTTTTAATAAATTCACTCCTTCAAAAAATTCAAAAAATATTTTTTAATAAATCCACGCCTTCAAAAAATTCAAAAAATATTTTTTAATAAATCCACGCCTTAAAAAAAATCAAAAAATATTTTTTAATAAATTCACGCCTTAAAAAATTCAAAAAATATTTTTTAATAAATCCACGCCTTAAAAAATTCAAAAAATATTTTTTAATAAATCCACGCCTTAAAAAAATTGGAAAAAAAAATTTTTAATAAATCCACGCCTTAAAAAAAATTCAAAAAATATTTTTTTATAAATCCACGCCTTAAAAAAATTCAAAAAAATATTTTTTAATAAATCCACGCCTTAGAAAAATTCAAAAAATATTTTTTAATAAATCCACGCCTTAAAAAAATTAAAACAATATTTTTTAATAAATCCACGCTTTAAAAAAATTTTAAAAAAAATTTTTAATAAATCCACGCCTTAAAAAAAATCAAAAAATATTTTTTAATAAATCCACGCCTTAAAAAAATTCAAAAAATATTTTATAATAAATCCACGCCTTAAAAAAATCCAAAAAAATATTTTTTAATAAATCCACGCCTTAAAAAAATTGAAAACATATTTTTTAATAAATCCACGCCTTAAAAAAATTCAAAAATTAATTTTTTAATAAATCCACGCCTTAAAAAAATTCAAAAAATATTTTGTAAAAAATCCACGCCTTAAAAATTAAAAAAATATTTTTTAATAAATCCATGCCTTAAAAAAATTCAAAAAATTTTTTTAATAAATTCACGCCTTGTAAAATATTAAATTAGTCATCATCAATTAGGGGAATAATCTAGGAAATGAACTTCACATTTTTTACTTCACTGGTGAATACCAGTTGTTATTGTTTTTTTTTTGTGTTCTTTACTCAGAATTATTTATAATTTTTCCTCCTTTTTTTTGGAAAAATCATTTGTCATTGTTTGTTCCATTATAAAATTCCATATTTTCGTAATTTTTTGATGAACGAAATATTCATCAGAAAATAAACAAGATCACTGGCCCCTCTTTTCCATACTCCCAATTTTGGCATGGGGAGTTCAAAGACCCACAATGTGAGTAATAAATTTTGTTGTTATTATTATGTGAAGAATTCTGACAGACAATAACTTATTTTGTAAAAAAATAATTATTGTTTTTGTTGTTGTTTTTGTAAAACTTACAAAATGGTCTTTTGAGAAGGCTACTAACAATTGTCGTCGGGTTTTTTTGGCCAGGTTATGACAGACAATTACTTACTGACAATTATTATTGTTGTAATTTTCTGTTCACACACTCGCCAATTTTGGAGTGTCATGAATTGCAATTTTTGTTGTTGTTATTTTTTTCTTATAATTCCATAGAAGATTTTGCTGATGTTATTATTTTCAATGATTTGTCAATTTCCTTTTGGCGAGAAGGAAAGCCCGTTACAAAGCCTTAAAGAGCAGCGGGATTCAATACACAGCTTATTATTCTCTGTTCAATGGTATGAAAAGTAAACAACAACAATAAAGAAATAATTACTTCATATTTTGTTGTTGTTGTTGTTGTCCAGACAGGTGAATTCGTATACGTTTCTTCTTCGTGGTGCCATTCAATGTCACCATTACTCAGAATGCAAAATTTGCATAATTTTTTCGTATTTTTATTTATTTACCTTTGTTGTTGCTGGTTTTGTTTTTTTTTTCTTTAAAAAAAGTTGAATAACATTTTTGTTGTTGTTGCTGTTCGAACTTCCAACTTCTTTCTCAATGTGTGTTGTGTGAGTATTTTTTGTTGGTTAACATTTTTTTCTGGCAAATATGGCAACCTGTTGTTACTTTTTTTGGCAGTCGTTAGTTTTGGGTTTATTTTGGACTTGGCTTTGGATGCACTAATTTGTCGTTAGCAAAGGGAAGTGGTATATGTCGACATGTTACTAACATGGAATATTAAAATTTATTATTTCGAAATATTTATACCCTACACCAGACTGTGTCTTTGTGCATATGTTTGTAACAGGCAAATGGAAACGAGATAGACACAGGGTTCCTTTGGAGAATATGCATAGAATCACTTTCTGAGTCGATTTATGCATGTCCCTCCGTCCGTCTGTCTGTCCGTCTGTTAAATGTTGAATTGTAAACAAAATACAGGTCGCATTTATGATCCGATTTGGATAAAATTTGGCACATGTCACTTATTTGGCCCAAGGACGAACCCTATTTAAATTGGGGAAAATCGGTTCAGATTTAGATATAGCTCCCATATATATTTTCGTCCGATATAGGCACCAAAGTCCCTATATATCTTTCGATTTGCACGAAACTTGGCATAGGGTACTGAATTAGGTCCAAAATGTTGTGTGCTAAGTTTCGTCAAAATTGGTTCAGATGTAGATATAGCTCCTATATATAGTTTTGTCCGATTATGTATAAATGGTGCACCAAAGTCCATATATATCTTTTGATTTGTACGAAATTTGGCCTAGCGTATTAAATTAAGTCGAGAATAATGTGTGCTAAGTTTTGTGAAAATCGGATCTGATATAGATATAGCCCCCGTATATAGTTTTGTCCGATTTTATGTTAATGGTACACCAAAGTCCTTATATACCTTTCGATTTGCACGAAATTTGGCATAGGGCACTGAATTAAGCCTAGAATGATGTCTGTTAAGGTTCGAGAAAATTGGGTCATATTTAGATATAGCTCCCATATACAGATTTGTCCGATTTTATGTAAATGGTGCACCAAAGTCCTCATATATCTTTCGATTTGCACGAAATTTGGAACAGTGTACTGAATTAGGTCCAGAATGATGTGCGCTAAGTTTCGTGAAAATCGGTTCAGATTCAGATGTAGCTCCCATATAAAGTTTTGTCCGATTTTATGTAAATGGTGCACCAAAGTCCCTATATATCTTTCGATTTGTACGAAATTTGGCCTAGTGTACTGAATTAGGTCCAGAATGATGTGTGCTAAGTTTTGTGAAAATCGGATCTGATATAGATATAGCCCCCGTATATAGTTTTGTCCGATTTTATGTTAATGGTGCACCAAAGTCCTTATATATCTTTCGATTTGCACGAAATTTGGCATAGGGCACTGAATTAAGCCTAGAATGATGTCTGTTAAGGTTCGAGAAAATTGGGTCATATTTAGATATAGCTCCCATATATAGATTTGTCCGATCTTATGAAAAAGGTGCACCAAACTCCTAAAGATTGCCCGATTTACACGAAATTTTGCATAACGTACCATATATATATATATATATATATATATTTCGAACGGGTGTCTGATTGAGACAATATTTTTAACAGTGCGGCATACTGAGTAGCGTGTATCGAGTTTGCTATAAATCGATTTCCATAAAATTGTCCCATTGTACCCAAACGATTCTAAATCTGCCCCATTGAAATTAAATTTAGCATAGGTTGCAGAATGGTGTATGTTCCTTCGAGGGAACATTGACATGAAATTGTTAGGATACATATGTACAATATACATAAAGTGGTGAAGGGTATCATATACTCGGCCCAGTCCGACTTTACTACTTTCCTTATTGGTTTTTTAAAGAGTCACACATTGGGGATTTTTCTACCCTGCACCAACAGGAGGAGTGAATTGTCATTTGGTTTGATATACCTCGAAATTTCAAATTTTGGGTTCTCATTTTTTAGAAAATATCCCTACCAAAATTAATAAAAATTGGTCTAACATTCCGGTTGGTCCCTATGTAGGGCTAACCCTTAATTTTCGGTATTTTGAGGAGCTTGATCTCATTTTTCAACTAAATTGACCTTAATTGAATATTTTGGGTTCTCAATGGCTAGAAAATCTCGTTACCAAGAATTATAAACATTGACCAATATTTTAGGGTAGCCTCCATATATCGGTACCCTCCAAATTTCGATATTTCAGGGAGTTTGGACACATTCGTCAACTGAAGTGGCTGTAAAGTAGAATTTTGGGTTCTCATTTGGATAGATAATTCATATACCCAAAATTATCAATATTGGTTCAAGTTTCGGTGTAGCCCCCCAAATAAGGGTACCCCCTAATATTCGGAGTTCTGAGGATTGGACGGACACGTTTTTCAACAGAATTGCCTCAAATTGAATATTTTTGGTTCTCATTGGGTGGCAAATGTTCCAAGTGGGCAAATCTTCTAATGGAAAGTTCCAACCAAAAATTATCATGATTGGCCTAAATTTCAGGTTAGCCCCCATATAAGGTTAGGTCTCAAATTCCGTATTTTCGGGACTTAAAGCACATTTGTCAACTGAATTTGTTATAATGGGGTATTTCGGGTTCTCTTTGAGTGGAAAATCTTCCTACTAAAAATTATAAATTTTGGTTCACTTTTTATGATAGGCCCCCATATAAGGGTATCTCCATTATTCCGAATTTTGCGGATTTTCGGCCAAGTTTTCAAACAAATTGGCTGTCATTTGGTATTTGGGTTCTCATTGGGTAGCAAATTTTCTTCCAAAAACAATTAATATTGATCCTAGTTTCAGGATAACTCCCATATAACGCTACCCCCGATTGTCGGAATTTTGAGGATCTTGAACGTGGTTTTCAACCGAATTGTTTGAAATTTTATATTTTTGATTGTCATTAGTTGATAAATCTTCCTACAAAAAATTATCGATTTTGGTCCATTTTTTATGATAGCCCCTCATATAAGTGTACCTTCATTATTCCGAATTTTGCGGATTTTCGGCAAATTTTTCAACCAAATTGGCTGTTATTTGGTATTTTGTTTTCCAATTGGGTAACAATTTTTTCCAGCAAACACTATTAATATTGGTCCAAGTTTTAGGATAGCTCCCATATAACGCTACCCCCCGATTTTCGGAATTTTGAGGATCTTGAACGTGGTTTTCTACCGAATTGTTTGAAATTTTATATTTTTGATACTCATTGGGTGGCAAAACTTCCTACTAAAAATTATAATTTTGGTTCACTTTTTCTGATAGACCCCATACAAGGGTACCTCCATTATTCCGAATTTTGCGGATTTTCGGCCAAGTTTTTCAATCGAATTGCCTGTCATTTGGTATTTTGGGTGCGCATTGGGTAGCAAAATTTTCTACCGAAAATATTTAATAATGGTCTAAGTTTCAGGATAGCTCCCATATAAGGTACGCCCTGATTTCCGGTATTTTGAGGAGCTTGAGCATGTTTTTTCAACCGAAGTGCCTGTAATTTGGTATTTTAAGTTCTCATTGGGTGGTAAAGCTTCCTACTAAAAATTATCAATATTGGTCCACTTTTTATGTTAGGCCCCATATAAGGGTACCACCCATTTTTCGGTATTATATGATGTTTGGAGCCGTTTTCCCACCAAAGTGGCTGTAATTTGGTATTTTGGATACTCATTACGTAGAAAGTCTCCTCAACAAAAATTATCAACATTAAGCCAGACTTCGGGGTAGCCTAACGCTACCTCCGATTTTCAGTATTTTGAGGAGCTTGAGCAAGTTTTTCAACCGAAGTACCTGTAATTTGGTATTTTAAGTTCTCATTGGGGGCAAAGCTTCCTACTAAAAATTATCAATATTGGTCCACTTTTTATCTCAGGCCCCATATAAGGGTACCTTCCAATTTTCGGTATTTTATGTAGCTTGGATTCGATTTCCCACCAAAGTGGATGTAATTTGGTATTTTAGGTTCTCATTAGGTAGAAAGTCTCCTTAACAAAAATTATCAAAATTAAGCCAGACTTCGGGGTAGCCTAACGCTACCTCCGATTTTCGGTATTTTGAGGAGCTTGAGCATGTTTTTCAACCGAAGTGCCTGTAATTTGGTATTTTAAGTTCTCATTGGGTGGCAAAGCTTCCTACAAAAAATTATCAATATTGGTCCACTTTTTATGTTAGGCCCCGTATAAGGGTACCACCCATTTTTCGGTATTATATGGGACTTGGTTGCGTTTTCCCACCAAAGTGGCTGTAATTTGGTATTTTAGATACTCATTAGGTAGAAAGTCTCCTCAACAAAAATTATCATCATTAAGTCAGACTTCGGGGTAGCCTAACGCTACCTCCGATTTTCGATATTTTGAGGAGCTTGAGCATGTTTTTCAACCGAAGTGCCTGTAATTTGGTATTTTAAGTTATCATTGGGTGGCAAAGCATTCTACTAAAAATTATCAATATTGGTCCACTTTTTATGTTAGGCCCAATTCCGGGATTTTGGTGAGTTTGAACAAGTTTTTCAACGAAATTCGCTCTAATTTGATATTTAGAGTTTTCATTGGGTGATAAATATTCCTACCGTAAATTTTTGCAATATTGACCGAAATTTCAGGGTGGCCTTCATATAGCGGTAACTCCAAAATTTCGATATTTCAGGAAATTTCGACAAAGTTTTCAGCCGATGTGGCTTTAAATTGAAATGTGGAGTTCTTATTGGGTGGCCAAACTTCGTACTAAAACGTATAAAATATAGGTCGATTTTTGGGCATGCCCCCATATAAATGTAATGACCGAAGTGATTATATGAAGTGGCTGAAATTTGGCATTTCGAGACCTTGGTGATTAAATAAGTTCTTCAAAGAGCATTAGAAAGAAAAGTCCATGTTGCTACATACCCTCCTCCCGGTTTGGGTATATCAAGGTCCCATCCCAATTTGTATACCCTTCATTTATTCTACCTGAGTATCTGTAGTTAATATTTCGTTTTCTCCTGACAGCAATATAACTAGGCATGCAACTTCCGATCAATGTTGGGAATTTTTAATGGTAACCGTGTGGTGGAGGGTATAAAAAGTTCGGCCTGGTAGAACATAAAAAACTACGCCACAGAGCTCATTAAAAACATTTCCTTCAGAAATCCACCCTGAAGGTCTTTGAAAAAACATTTCTGTCAGAAATCCACACTTAAGGACTTTGAAAAATATTTCTTTCAGAAATCCACACTTAAGGACTTTGAAAAATATTTCTTTCAGAAATCCAACCTTAAGGTCTTTGAAAAAATATTTCTTCACAAAATCCACGCCTATGGCTATTCGAAAAACTATTTCTTAACAAAATCCACGCCTAGGTTTATTTGGAAAAATATTTCTTTAAAAAATCCACGCCTATGGCTACTCGGAAAAATATTTCTTTAAAAAATCCACGCCTATGGCTACTCGGAAAAATATTTCTTTAAAAAATCCACGCCTATGGCTACTCGGAAAAATATTTCTTTAAAAAATCCACGCCTATGGCTACTCGGAAAAATATTTCTTTAAAAAATCCACGCCTATGGCTACTCGGAGGGCCCTAAAAAAATTGAAATATTTCCCAAGCCTGAGGGCCTTTGAAAAAAATATCTCCCAAGCCTGAGGGTCTTGGAAAAAATATTTCCCAAGCCTGGTGGCCTTTGAAAAAATATTTCACAAACCTGAGGGTCTTTCCATCCCTGAAAACTTCCCTAAAGGCCTTTGAAAAAATATTTCACAAACCTGAGGGTCTTTCCATTCCTGAAAAATTATTTCTTTAAAACCCCATGTCTAGGGTTATTTGAAAAAAAATGTTTCTTTAAAAAGTCAACATCTAGGGTTATTGAAAAAAATATTTCTTTTAAAAAGTCTCCTCCTAGGGTTATTGGAAGAAAATGTTTCTTTAAAAAGTCCACACCTAGGGTTATTGAAAAAAATATTTCTTTTAAAAAGTCTCCTCCTAGGGTTATTTGAAAAAAATATTTCTTTAAAAAATCCACGCCTAGGGTTATTTGAAAAAAATATTTCATTAAAAAATCTACGCCTAGGGTTATTTGAAAAAAATTATTTCTTTAAAAAATCCACGCCTGTGGATCTTTAAAAAAAAATATTTCGTTAAAAAATCCAAGCCTCAGGGTTCATTGGAATTTTTTTTAAAAGATATAATTTTAAAAAATCTATGCCTGCATGATTTTAAAGATATTTGTTTAAAAAATTCCTTAGTTCCTTGCCCTTGTGGCCACTTTGTTGCAATTGCTGCTTTTCTTTATATTTATTTTTTTTTCTAATTGAATTGCAGTTTTTGGTTTTCAGTTTTGTTTTTGTATTTCCGGTATGCAACTATCATCAATTTGTGTAAAATTGTTGTTGTTTTGACTTGTTTTGTTGCCAGTTTTCCTGTCCACAAGTTTCTCTGTCTGCCTAACAAAAAAAAAAAAAAAAACTCATCATTTCCGTTTTGTCGCGTGCTATTTTTTAATGACAAAATAAACTCGCGTTGCTGTATTAGAAAATAATTGACAACAAGTTGGGAGCTGGATTGTAACTTCTAAATATGTTGGGAGCTGGATTGTAATTTCCATATTCAGGTCTTCTATACTCAAGGTCTATTTGAAAAAAAAAAAAATATTTCTGGGTCTTTTGTTTCAAGGCTGTAGTTCTCAATTTTCAATCACTTCCATGACGACTGGAGAATCAAAATTTCAAAAATTCGCAAAAACTGTTTTTTCTGGACCACATTAAAATCCAAACAATTCGCAGACATCCCAGCTTAGTTAGCTAGCTGGGTGGCTGGTTGGTTGGCTATTAAAAAGCGATTAAACAATTCTGTTCATCTGTTTCATATTTTTGTATTCATCTTTTTGCTCTTCGTATTGAACTCATAAAAAACTAATTGTTTTGATTGAATGAATGAAATTGCACAGAGCACAAGCACACACACAATCCCACAAATATTGTGGAATGGTGGGAGGAGCGGATTGTGGGTACATCATCATCATCATCATGGAAAAACTAATAAATTGTCATAGCTATTAAACATTAAATAATTGACAGAAACAACTTTATTAAATTGTTGCAGTGGCAATCAATGAACAATAAAAATACTCTCAAACACACACACACACACACACACAAACATCCGTCTTGACAGTTTTATTGCCAATACTCATTTGGATATTTAGATACAGTTAATCTAGAAAACCAACAACAACAAAATTAATTAAAGAAATGTGATCTTCATTGTTTGTTGTAATTTTGTTGTTTAATTTCAAATAAAAAAATTTATGAATTTGTTTGTGTGTGTGTGTTTTCTGTTAAATTGAAATGTTGCTGGACTAATTAAAATGTTTAAATTTTGATTTAACGGGACCCCCCCATATTCGGTTTCAAAAAATTTAATTTTGTATTTCGATTTAATTCGAACCTACACAAATTCAAGAATCTTCCTATAAATTTTCAAGTGAAAATCTCAACAATTTTTGAAGATATAGCCGATTTATTGTGTTAGCATCAGGTGGCAGCAAGAGGGCTTCTCAAACTTTAAACGCGTTTTTCTCCAAACATCGTTTTTGCGA
This sequence comes from Musca vetustissima, assembly GCF_032173495.1. Taxonomy (NCBI): domain Eukaryota; kingdom Metazoa; phylum Arthropoda; class Insecta; order Diptera; family Muscidae; genus Musca; species Musca vetustissima. Next base: position 127,656 of record NW_026877537.1, read on the forward strand.
ATGGCGGGCACGATAACTCAAAAACTAATAAACCAATCGATTTCAATATTTGGGACGTTTCTCTGTGAGTGTATAGCTATCGTATGAACAAGGATAAAGCCAATCGGTGAAGATCTTCCTTATTTTTTAACTAAGTTTGTGGTCAAAAATAGGCGATTTTCCAAAAATTGTTTTTCAAAGTTCCGCCATTTTGTTAATTGTTGTGCGAATTCCTTAAGACCAATTAAGGATTCTGTGTCAACAATAAATATTTTTTTAATGAGTTATAACGATGCCTTTTCCAAAGAAATGTTTTTCAAGGACCCTAGGAGTGGATTTTTTGAAAGAAATATTTTTTAAACATCCACAGGCGCCGGTTTTTTAAAGAATTTTTTTAAACATCCACAAGCGTGGATTTTTTAAAGAAATATTTTTTTAAACATCCACAGGCGTGGATTTTTTAAAGAAATATTTTTTTAAACATCCACAGGCGTGGATTTTTTAAAGAAATATTTTTTTAAACATCCACAGGCGTGGATTTTTTTAAGAAATATTTTTTTAAACATCCACAGGCGTGGATTTTTTTAAGAAATATTTTTTTAAACATCCACAGGCGTGGATTTTTTAAAGAAATATTTTTTTAAACATCCACAGGCGTGGATTTTTTAAAGAAATATTTTTTTTAAACATCCACAGGCGTGGATTTTTTAAAGAAATATTTTTTTTAAACATCCACAGGCGTGGATTTTTTAAAGAAATATTTTTTTTTTAAAGAAATATTTTTTTAAACATCCACATCGATTTACGTATGTCCGTCAGTCCGTCCGTCCTTGTATTTTTGTGAGCAAAGTACAGATCGCATTTATGATCCGATTTGATTGTAATTTGACACAGCTCACTTATGTGGTCCAAGGACGAATCCTATTGAAATTGGAGAAAATCGGTTCAAATTTAGATATAGCTCCCATATATAGTTTCGTCCGATTTTAAGTAATTGGAGCACCATTTTGCCAATAGTGGTCCGATTTAGACAAAATTTTGCACAGAGTACTGAATGAGGTCTAGATTGATGTATGCGAAGTTTTGTTGAATTCGATTCGGATTTAGATATAGCTCCCATATATATTTTCGTCGATTTAATGTAAATGGTGTACCAAAGTCCCTATATATCTTTCGATTTGCACGAAATTTGGCATAGCGTAATAAATTAGGTCTAGAATGATGTGTGATGAGTTTCCTGAATATCGGTCCAGATTTAGATATAGCTCCCGTATATATTTTCGTCCGATTTTAGGTAAATGGTGCACCAAAGTCCATTTGTATCCTTCGATTTGCACGAAATTTGGCCAAGCGTGCTGAATTAAGTCTAGAACGATGTGTGTTACATTTGGTAGAAATCGGTTCAGATTTATATATAACTCTCATATATTTATATATAACTCTAAAAATATATATTTTGGCACAGCGTACTGAACTAAGTGTAGAATGACGTGTGATGTGAAAATGGATATAGCTCCATATAAGTCCCGATTTTATATATCCTGAAAATCATAAGATTTGCACGAAATTTGGCACAGCGTACTGAACTAAGTCTAGAATGATGTGTGCTCATTCAGATTTAGATATAGCTCCCATATATAGTTTCGCCCGATTTTACGTAAATGTTGCTCCAAAGTCCCTGAAAATCATTCGATTTGCACAAATTTTGGCACAGCGTACTGAATTAGGTCTAGAATGATTTATGTTCGTTCAATTGCATGCCAATGTTCCTTCAAAAAGGCGACGTCTTTTAGGATACATATGTAGAATATTCCCAAAGTGGTGAAGGGTATCATATAGTCGGCCTAGTCCGACTTTACTACTTTCCTTACTGGTTTAAAGAAATATTTTTTTAAAGACCCCTAGGTTTGGATTTTTGAAAGAAATGTTTTTTCAAAGACCTTTAGGTTGAATTTTTTTTACATTTTATAAGTGCTTATAGGTCACATTATAAAAATTCCAAGATTAATATCAACAATTGTTTTTTTAGAAATTAATGGACAAAATATTTATTGACTAATTGACAGCAGCAAATCCATTAAAAGTCACTGACTTATTGAACACACATAACCACAAACAACAACAACGACAACATCAAATAAAAATAAAAATCAGTATTACAAAATAAACCGCCGTACCTACTACTTTAAAATGCAAATCATGTACAGACAGACCTCAGACAGTCGATCGGTCAGCCCGCCTTGATGTTCACGACAAAAAGGGGAATATTCCCCTTTGACTATTAAGAAATGGGTTAGTGTGTCATATTTTTATTGTTTTTATTATAAAAATAAATCAAGGTAGGTAGGAGGAGGAGGCTCAATAAATAAATAAAATAAAAATAATAACAATAAGAAGAAGAATAGCTATAACACACAAAAAAAATCGGCCTTGTCCATATACAAAATACAAATCATATGACGTTTATTTTTTTTTTGGATTTATTTGTAATTTTTGTTATTGTTGTATTATTGTGTGTGCGGTGTTTTTGCTTGTAAAAATAAGGCATGTGCAATTTACACGCAATTTGCAAGTAAATAAAATTTATTACTTGGTCCGCTACAACTTAACAATTTTGCGGTGTTTTTGGCTAGCCAGTTGGAGTAGCCACTTAGCGGATGCACAGATATCCTTAAAAGGAAAAATTGTAGTTGGTTGGTTACTTATTTCTATTTTACCTCCACCTTGATATTAACGGAATTTTTTCACAGGGTCAATATTCAACTTGACCCTTTTTTTAAGGCTTTTATTGTTTGGTAAGGTAATGGCGTGTTTGGTGACTGCAGTAACCTTAAGTTGCGAAAAAATGTGTTGCATGGCTTTAACACATTTTTAGAGCTTACATAGACTTAAAAATTAAATAAATAAGAATAAGAGTTTTTTGGATCTGAATTAAAAATTGTATATTTTTATAAAGCATTCAAACTTTAAAATTATAAAATTTATTTGGAGAATTGTTTAAATTAACTTTCTGATAGAGTACAAGCTTAAAAATATTAATTCCGGATTTTATTTGTATACCCTACACAACTATGTTGTCAGGGTATTATAGCTTTGTGCAGCCCCAAGAGTTTGTAACGCCGCGAAATATTGGTCCTAGACCCACCTTTAAGTATACCGGTCGTCATATCTCGACTAGCTGAGTCGATCTAGGCATGTGTGTCCGTCCGTCCGTCTGTCCATTATAATTTGTAAACACGATACAGGCCACAGTTATGAACCAATCTTCACGACATTTTGCATGTAGGATGGGTTCTGGCCAATGAAGACACCTATTGTTTTTGATAAAGATAGGTTAATATTTAGGGAATGAAATGGACCAAATACTAAATTTGTGTCGGTTTTTCTGGTCACTCCATAGAGCGTAATTTTACATGGAGAAGGGGGTCGGCCCAAAGAACATGCATGGCTGTTTTGATAAAGATCGGTTAATATTTAGTGGGTCAAATGGACCCTGACTTTTGTGTGAAAAATTAGAAATTTTTTATTCTGAGGTTTATATATTTACTCCTGAAGGATATAGACCCGAGGAGTTGATAGTATATCCAAGAGAAGTGGTTGGCCTTTAAATTGATACCAAATATAGTGATGTATCTACTCAGATGTGGGAGTTACACTCAAATATTTACAGGTGCTTACGTATTCGGATATTATTTAGTAACCCAATACCACATTAGAGGACGGAAATATATTGCTGATCGCTTTGAAACTTTCCATGAAGTTCCAGTTATGGTCAAGGACAACGCCTACATTTTTCGGTGATGGTCAGATAAAAATTTTGGGATCAAATGGACCGAAAACTTAATTTTTTTTTGTGTGTTTTCGAGTCGAATGTAATCCGAACATCACAACACAACAAAAACCGTGAAGGGAATCTGGACAAGCAATTAGAAGGGTTGTACTGAATATTCGAAAATGTAAGGCAGAGGTGATGTCAACCTCTAATAGGGCAGGAGGTGGCAAATATCACGACATATTACCTCGGAATAAACATCCGCAGAAAGTTAGAGTTCCGTGGTAGTTGTGTAGGGTATCGTATGGTCAGCCCCATCCGATTATACTGCTCCGCTCACAGGTTTTTTAGTAATATAGGCACTTTATACAATTATTTTTATAACTCTCTTTATATTTTATTTTTAATTTGCCGGAATTATTTATTTTCTTTTTCAATTTTATTTTCTCTGTGGTGCATAACATGTTTTTTTTATTAAACAAATAATTAATAACTGCCACTACTAATACTGGCATTACACGATTAACAATAATTATAAAAACACATAAGGCAATTAATTGTTTTTCCCTGTATTACTTCACTGCTTCACGTTCGGTTATAAAACCAAATTGAAATTACAACAAAATAAAACAGAATCAAATAAATAACAAATAAACAATTCAATTGAGAACTTCATCTTTGAAGAGAGGTTAGTTAGAGGTATGGGTTATTTAATTTTGAAATATAATTAATATATATATATATATATATATATAAATTATATATATATATATAATTTTGTCCGAACCAAACATTTTATACACTGCACAACTATGTTGTCAGGGTATTATAGCTTTGTGCAGCCCCAAGAGTTTGTAACGCCGCGAAATATTGGTCCTAGACCCACCTTTAAGTATACCGATTGTCATATCTCGACTAGCTGAGTCGATCTAGACATGTGTGTCCGTCCGTCCGTCTGTTCATTATAATTTGTAAACACGATACAGGCCACAGTTATGGACCAATCTTCACGAAATTTTACATGTAGGATGGGTTCTGACCAATGAAGACCCCTATTGTTTTTGATAAAGATCGGTTAATATTTAGGGGATGAAATGGACCAAATACTTAATTTTTGACCGTTTTTCCGGTTGCACCAGAGGCCCCAATCATGGCCCGAACATCGCGAAATTTTACATGGAGAAGGCGATTAGGCCAAAGAATAAGCATGCCTATTTTGATAAGGATTGGTCAATATTTAGCGGGTCAAATGGACCCTGATTTTTGTGTGAAAAATTACAAAATTTGTATTCTATGGCGTATATATTTGATAATGAAGGACCTAGACCCGAGAAGTTCACCGTATGTTGAAGAGGAGTGGTTGACCTTTAAATTTATACCAATTATATGGTCGTATGTACTCAGATGTGGGAGTTACACGTAAATATTTACAGGTGCTTACGTATTCAGATATTATTTAGTAACCCACACCAGAGGGCTGTGAAATGTTCTTAGATTCCAGTTATGGTCCAGGACTACGCCTATAATTTTCGCTGTTGATCACATTATAATTTTGGGATGAAGTGGACCGAAAACTTATTTTTTTGGTGTTTTATTCGATTCGACCTATAGGCTACAATTGAAAGCCCAACATCACAACATAACCCACGGTAAAGAGAATCTGGACAAGTACAGTCCCCGTCTACTGAATATTAGAATTAGATCGCGAAATATTGGCAAAGCTCTGAATATAGAACCATAGAAAGTTAGATTTTCATGGAAGTTGTGTAGGGTATCATATGGTCGGCCCCGTCCGACTATACTGCTCCGCTCACTGGAAAATCGGAACGGGACTTCAGGTATGTCATGGTAAATTGGAGAGAAGAAGAAAACAGAATAGCAAAATAGAGGAACGCCTGAGGATATTGTAAAAACATATTTCTTAACAGGATATTGACAAAATATTTTTTATAAAATCATGAGGGTCTTCGAACAAGGTTTCTGAGGTTTCATTGAAAAAATATTTCTTTAAAACCAGTGAGCGGAGCAGTATAGTCGGACGGGCCGATCATATGATACCCTACACAAGTTCCACGAAAATCTAACGTTCTGTGACTCTATATTCGGAGCTTGGGCAATATTTCGAGATATTTTCAACCTCTTGACCGACTAGCGGTCAATCAATATTCCCTTCTCCGTGGCTTGTGCTGTGATGTTCGGCTTTCAATTGCGGCCTATAGATCGACTCGAAAAAACCACAAAAAATTAAGTTTTCGTCCACTTCATCCCAATATTATAATCTGATCATCGCCGAAAATTTAGGCGTTGTTCTTGACCATAACTGGAACATCACGGAGCTTTTCAAAGTAATGAGTGCTATATTTCCGCTCTCTAGTGTGGTAATGGGCTACAAAATAATATATGTATACGTAAGCACCTGTACATATTTAAGTGTAACTCCCACATCCGAGTACATACGACAACATAATTGGTATCAATTTAAATATTCACCACTACTCTTGGATATACTTCTCGGGTCTAGGTCCTTCAGGACCTTCTATACGCTATAGAATACAAATGTTGTAATTTTTCAGACCATTCGGACCATAATTGCGGTCTCTGGAGCGACCAGAAAAAACGACAAAAATTAAGTATTTGATCCATTTCATCCCCTAAATATTAACCGATCTTTACCAAAAACAATATTTCTTTAAAAAAACCACGCCTAATGGTCTTTGAAAAAATATTTCTTTAAAAAAACCACGCCTAATGGTCTTTGAAAAAATATTTCTTTAAAAAAACCACGCCTAATGGTCTTTGAAAAAATATTTCTTTAAAAAAACCACGCCTGAGGGTCTTTGAAAAAATATTTCTTTAAAAAAACCACGCCTGAGGTCTTTGAAAAAATATTTCTTTAAAAAAAACCACGTCTGAGGGTCTTTGAAAAATATTTCTTTAAAAAATCCACTCCTGAAGATATTGGAAAAATATTTCTTTAAAAAATCCACTCCTGAGGATATTGGAAAAAATATATATTTAAAATATTGGAAAAAAATATTGAGGGTCTTTGAAAAATATTTCTTTAAAAAATCCACTCCTGAGGATATTGGAAAAAATATATATTTAAAATATCCACGCCTGAGGGTCTTTGAAAAAATATTTCTTTAAAAAATCCACGCCTGAGGGTATTTGAAAAAACATTTCTTTAAGAATCCGCTCTTTAGTGTTCATTGAAAAATATTTTTTTTTTGAAATATTCACGCCTGAGGTTTTTCAAAAAAAAAAATATATAATTATTAAGAAATCCTCGACTGAGGGTATTTGAAAACAATTCTTTTTTTATAATAATGAAAAAAATGTTTTTTTTAGAAAAATTAATTTTTATACATAATACGAATGTATGTACTCATAATATTTTATTTTTATTTTTTTCTTTTAGGTAAGTCCACTTCAGATTGAATCTCGAAATTTAATTAGGTGGTAAGAATTTCAGAATTTATAAAAATTTTATAAATGACTCATATATACAATACGGATCGTAGTATATCTAACCTGACTTATAATTAACCAAAGAATTTATGAGAAGTTTTATTAAAATCATGATCGTCCGAATCATGATCTTCAAATAATGATTACGAATGGGAAATATAAAATTACGTGCCTCATTATATTATTTCATTGTCTGAGGATCGGAATTGTTATAAATGAATGAAACCACTGCTGCCAATAAATAACAATATTCAGGGAACGGTTCTAAGTTTGTCACCTCTCTGACTTTTTCTATTGTTGTAATGCAAATTAAGCGGTATCGAAAATTGGAATGTTTAAGAATAACAGTTTTAGCAGGGATGGGAAATTTTAATTTCTCGTTCAATCGGTTCAAAATTTTATAATGAATTTTTAACCGTATAGGTTGTGAGGAGATCTATAGATGTGCGTGTAGGTATTGTGAAGCTCCATAGAGGTTCGTGTAGCTAGAGAGAAGCTCTATAAAGGTCCTTTTAGGTACGTAAGACCGCTATATGAGTCGAGGTAGGTATTGAGGAGCTCTAGAGAGGTCGGTGCAGGTACTGAGAAATTCTATAGAGGTTCATGATGCTTCTGAGGAGCTCAATAGAGGTCTATGAAGGTATTGAGAAGCTCTATAGAGGTCGGTATAGCTCTATAGAGGTTCGTGTACGTATTGAGGAGTTCTATAGATGTCCGTTTAGCTTCTGAGAAGCACATGTAGGTATTGAGGAGTCCTATAGTGGTCTGTGTTGGTATGGAAACTCTATAGAGGTCCGCGTCAGTGTTGTGGAGCTTCATAGAGGTCCCTAAATGAGGACCTCTATAGAGGTCCGTGTATGTACTAAGGACTTCTATAGATGTCCATTTAGCTTCTGAGAAGCTCTATAGGGGTCCATGTAAGTATTGATGAGCTCTATAGAGGTCCGTGTAGGTATTCAGGAGTTCTATAGATATCCGTTAGCTTCTGAGAAGCTCTTTAGATGTTCGTGTAGGCATTGAGGCGTTCTATAGAGGTTTGTGTTGGTATGCGCAGCTGTATAGAGATCTACGTAAGTGTTGTCGAGCTCTATAGAGGTCCCTATAGTTACTGCGGAGCTCTATAGAGGTCCCTATAGTTACTGCGGAGCTCTATAGCGGTCCGCATAGGTACTGAGTACTTCTATAGATGTGCATGTAGGTATTGAGGAGCTCTCTAGAGGTGCGTGAAGGTGTTGTGAAGTTCTATATAGGTCCCTATAGTTACTGATGACCTCTATATAGGTCCCTATAGGTACTGAGGTCCGTCTAGGTATTGAATAAGTCTACAGAGGTCCGTGTAGGTATTGAGGAGCTTTATAGAGGTTTGTGTAGGTACTGAATAGTTTTATAGAGGCCTGTATAGGTATTTTGGTTACAGTCCCTTAATATTTTAATCCTCCCATATAACTTTTATTCAACCCTTGAAAAAATACCTGTTTATTTAAACAATTCCATCTCTGAAAAAAATGTAATTGACAGCAAGATCCCATTGATAACACACATCGCAACGTTTACAAACAATTTCCTATCAAACATGTTGGGGTATGATAATGTAAACTGAGAACCGACAACAATAAACAAAATAAACACAAAACGTCAACTACACCATTGACACCTTTTTTTGCATGTGGAAAATAAAATTAATTAAAAAATAGTGATGACAACTCGCCCAAAATATTAATATTCTACAGACACTTTCCCATATGACTTTGACAATAAACTTATATTGAAAATATGCGTTTCTATTGTTGTTGTTGTCCCCGGCTGTCTGATTTATTCTTGGCTTTTGTTTTACTTTATTTGTAAACAACAACAAAAACAATAAATATAGTAAATCAACCTTCAGTTGTTGTAATACTCTGCCAACAAAAAAGCTGACATTTAAACATCATCAATTGGCTTGGCTACGACGACAATAACCTTAGACAAGCCCAAAACGCGAAACGATATAAAGTTAACTATTTAACTACAATTGCGTACGCCCTTCGACCCCCCACTCACATCACCAGCTTGTTCTGAAAAAGGAAATCCCATTACCCCAAACAAATCAATAATCAAATGAATGAATCCGAATGTGAGAAACGTGTCAAAACCATCTGGAAATAAATTTGAGCGAAGGTAATATTAACTTCTGCTATGATTTGATTTTCAATAAATAAAATAGTTTGAAGCGGGATTGTCTATTTTGAAATACTTTTCAATATTATTACTACTTTTTGTTAGTTATTGTTGTAAATCTACAACTGTCATCGTAAACCTTAAAGATTTATTATGAGTCTTTAGGCGATGTTACATTAAAGATGTCACCAATTATTGTGACAGTTGAGAATGAATAAAATTAAAATTTTTATTTGAAATGATGAGATTATGGACCTATATTATGCTCTTCAGTAGCCATACGTACCTCTGTAGAGTTGCTCAGTACTTATACGGCCCTATATAGAGTTCATCAATACTTAAACGGGCCTCTATTGAGCCCCTAGAAGTCATGCTATACAGCTCATCAGTACCTATACGGACCTCTATAGTGCTCCTCAGTACCTATAGAGCTCCTCAGTACTTATACGGACTTCTACACAGCTCCTCAGTATCTATACGGATTTCTATAGAGCTCCTCAGTAACTAGACGGACCTCTAGAGAGCTCCTCAGTATCTATACGGACCTCTATAGAGCTCCTCAGTATCTATACGGACCTCTATAGAGCTCCTCAGTACCTATACGGACCTCTATAGAGCTCCTCAGTACCTATACGGACCTCTATAGAGCTCCTCAGTGCATATACAGACCTTTATAGAGCTCTCTAGTAGCAATCCGTACCTCTATGGAGCTCCTCCGTACCTATAAGGACCTCTATAGAGCTCCTCAGTACCTTTACGGACCTCTATAGAGCTCCTCAGTACCTATACGGACCTCTATAGAGCTCCTCAGTACCTATACGGACCTCTATAGAGCTCCTCAGTGCATATACAGACCTTTATAGAGCTCTCTAGTAGCAATCCGTACCTCTATGGAGCTCCACCGTACCTAAGGGGACCTCTATAGAGCTCCTCAGTACCTTTACGGACCTTTATAAAGCTCTTCAGTACCGATACGGACCAATATAGAGCTCGTCAGTACCTATACGGGCCTCTATAGAGCTCCTCAGTACCTATACGGACCTCTATAGAGCTCCTCAGTATATATACGAACCTCTATAGAGTTCCTCAGTACCTATACGGACCTCTATAGTGCTCCTCACTACCTATACGGACCTCTATAGACCTCCTCAGTACCTATACGGGTCTCTATAGAGCTTCTCAGTACCTATACGGACCTCTATAGAGCTCCTCAGTAGCAATACAGACCTCTATGGAGTTCCTCAGGAACTATAAAGACCTCTATAGAATTTCTTAGCAAATATACGGACCTCTGTAGAACTTATCAGCAAAAATACAGACCTTTGTAGAACTTATCAGCAGCTACTAGGACCTTTATAAAGCTTCTAAGTTGCTCCATGGACCGCTATGGAGCTCCTCAGTAGCCATGCACACCTCTATAGAGTTGATCACGGACCTCTATAGAGCTCATCAGTACCTATACGGACCTCTATAGAGCTCATCAGTACCTATACGGACCTCTATAGAGCTCATCAGTAGCTATACGATCCTCTATAGAGCTCATCAGTAGCTCTAGAAGTCAGTTAAGAGGTACTGAGGTGTTCTATAGAGGTTCATATAGGTACAACGAGTCTTATAGAGGTCTTTATACATTTAGAGGAACTCTATATATGTCAGTGTATGGGTTGAGGAGGTCTATGTTAGTACTGAAGCACTCTCTATAGGTCAGTGTAGGTACTGAGGAGCCCTATACAGGTTCCTATAGGTGCTGGAATGCTCTATGGAGGAGCTTGTAGGTACTGAGGAGCTCCATGGAGCTTCTTATAGGTACTGCGAAGCTCTGTAGAGGTAATTGTAGGTACTGAATCGCTTGTTAGAGGCCCTTTTATGCACTGAGGAGATCTATGGAGGTCCTTATAGGTACTGTGGATCTCTATAAAGGTCCATGTAGAAAAGGCCTTATAGCTATTGACACACTCTTTAGAAGGTTTTCTCTGTGATCGGAGCTCAATAGAGATTTTCCATATTAAAGTTTCTTCAAAGAAATTCGTATTCATCTACGTTTTAATTTCCCAACTATCGTCGTTTTCTAATCATTCGATAACCGTACGTGCTAAACAACAATAATCATAAGGCATTGTAATTTGCCATTCGGAATTCTCAAAGGTAATAATCATTAAAGAGCAACCATACAATGAGAGTAAGGCAAGAGAGAGGAAGAGAGAGTGATGCAAATAAAAATTCAACAAAATGTGGCAAAAACAAAACAACAATAATGTCAACGCCAGCATTCAGGCCGTTATAAAGATCTTAAATTATTGACAAATAAACCGGCGACTACAAGACCAACAACAACAGCAAATAAAAGGCAAATTGAGCAACAAACCTCCATCTCATCCAAACGACAAAGTATTCGAGTTGGCCCAGCTTCTGCCAGCATAAATTTAGCTTTAGATATCGTCAAGTTTGGCTTATTGGCCCAAAATGCGTGTCATGTCAACATTTGAACTCGACTTTATTATGGGGGTATGCTATGGAATACCTGTTGCCCAAGTTATGTCAACTGCCTGCCAAAAGGTTGGTTGTATCACAGACCGAGCAACCAACCAACCGGTAGTTCGTTTGCTGCCAACTAATGGCCAGCTGTTGCTGCTGCTTCCAAGACAAGTTTTCTTAATATTATTTAACTTGAAGTCAAAGAAAAACCAACAACATCATCATCATCCTCAAAACGAACGGAAGCAACAGTCTTTCCTCCCCTTCCCGAACTCAACACGTCCCATCACAAATGTTGCGGAAAAAAATAATGTTTTATAATAAAAAAGACAAATTAAATAAATTTTTATATCCAATTACAACGAAAAACCGGTGTTTTGTGGTTCGTAATATTTGTTGCATTACGATAGGTTCAGTAAGGTTAGGCTGATTGTTCCTCACTTAGGGTTTTTGTACAGGAGAAACACCAAATTCAGACACTGGAACAATAGTATATAAATGGATCTATATAGGTACTGAAAAGTTTTATAGTGGTTCATGTATGTATTGAACCTGTACCTATAAATACCTGAGTTCTGCAGGTATTTATAGGTACAGAGCAGGTATATGAAGATATTAATAGGTACTAAGTAGCACTATAGATATTCTTATAGGCACTGAAGAGCCCTATAGAAGTACTGATGAGCCCCTATAGAGGTCATTATAGGCCCTGATGAGCCATATAGAGGTCCTTATAGGTACTGAGGAGCCCTATGGAGGGCCTTATAGGTACTTATGTTCTCAATACGGGTCATTATGGGTACTGAGGAGCCCTATAGAGGTCTTTTAAGGTACTAAGAAGTCTTATAGAGGTCCTTATAGGAACTGAGGTGCTCTATAGAGGTCCTTGTAGGCACTAAGGAACACTATAGAGGTCCATATAGGCACTGAAGAGCCCTACATACGGTTCTGATAAGTACTGACGAGCCCCTATAGAGGTCCTTATATGTACTCAGGTTCTCCATAGAGTTCCTAATAGGTACTGAGGAGCCATTTAGAGGTCCTTATATATACCGAGGAGCCCTATAGAGGTCCATATGGACACTGAGGAGCCCTATAAAGGTCCTTATAGTCTCTGATGAGTCGTATAGAGGTCCTTATAGGTACTGAGGAGCCCTATAGAGATCCTTATAGGTACTTAGGTTCTCTATACAGGTCCTTATGGGTACTTAGAAGCCTTATAGAGGTCTTTATAGGTGCTAAGAAAACGTATAGAAGTCCTTATAGGTACTGATGTGCTCTATACAGGTCCATTTGGCACTGAGGAGCCCTATATACGGTTCTGATAAGTACTGACGAGTCCCTATAGAGGTCCTTATAGGTACTCAGGTTCTCCATAGAGTTCCGAATAGGTACTGAGGAGCCATTTAGAGGTCCTTATATACCGAGGAGCCCTATAGAGGTCCATATGGACACTGAGGAGCCCTATAGAGGTCCTTATAGGTACTGAGGAGCCCTATAGAGGTTCTTATAGATACCGAGGAACTCTATAGAAGTCCTTATAGATACTGAGGAGCCCTGTAGAGGTTTTTATAAGTTCTGAGGAGCCATATAGGATACATTATAAGTACTGGTAGGCCCCATATAGCTACTTACAGGTATTGGGAACCTCTATAACGACATATAAGTACTTCTAGGCGCTAAGAAGGTCTGAATGTACTAAGAAGTGCTATAGAGTTACTTACAAGTAATGTGGATTTCTTTAAAGTTTCTTATATCCCATTATATATACGGAGGAGTTCTCATAGGTGCTGTGGAGCTCTGTAAAGATTATGTTAGGTACTGAGGTGCTCTACACTGGTTCGTGTATGTACTCGCGATTTCCACATTGGTACTTAAACCTCTATAGAGGTCGTTATATGCACTAAAGAGCTATTAGTGGACTATATGAGTATTTTAGAGGTTCCGATGCACACTGTAGATACATATAAGGACCGGGGAACTGTGTAGAGGCCTTGAGTAGCTGAAGAAAGGCCCGTATCCGTCTCAAAGAGCTCTTCTTGTAGCAAACTTTCAGTCTAACTTTTCGGACTGTGGAAAATTAGTAATGTAGTCGAAATATTATATCCAAAGGGAGATAAACGGCTGAATAAGTTTTCCTAAAGTTAAGCGTATGCGTAGATTAGGTGCTGAGAAGTCCTGCAGGTATCATTATATATACTGAAGGGCTCTATAGAGGTCCGCTTAGGTACTGTGGAGCTCTATATAGGTCGGCTTAGATACTAAGGAGCTCTACAGAGGTCCGGGTATGAACTGAGGAGCTCTATAGATACCACTATATGTATCAAAGTGCTCTGTGAATATTCTGTTAGGTTCTGATATAGAGGCCCATGTACATACTGAGGAACTCTAAATTGTGTTTAGGTACTGAGGAGCTTTAAAGAGGTGAGCTTGAGTGTGGGTGGGTTTAGGGATTGAGGAGCTTTAAAGGGGTGAGCTTGAGCGTTAAGGTCCGTGTAGCTAGTGAAAAACTCTTTAGAAGTTTTTATAGGTACTATGACGCTCTTTAGAGGGTATATTTGGTACTGAGAAGCTCTATAGAGGTCCGCTTAGGTACTAAGGGGCTCTTGACATGTCCTGGTATGAATTGAGGAGCTCTATAGAGGACGATATATATACTTAAGGGCTCTATGTAGGTTTTTGCATGCACTGAGTCACTCTGTAGAGTTTCTGTTAGGTACTGAAGAGTCCTATAAAGGCCCAAATATATGGAGAGGAGCTCTAAAGTGAACTTCTTAGGTATTGAGGAGTCCTAAAGAGGTCAGCTAAGCTTTATAGGAGCTCCATAGAGGTCCGTTTATATACTGTGAAAATTTGTGGAAGTCCGTGTGGGTACTGATGAGCTCCATAGAGGACATTGTAGGCCCTGAGGATCTTATATGTTCTTTATAGGCACTGTGCCGTTGTAAAGAGTTACTGCGGAGCTTTATGAAGGTCCTTGTATGTACTGAGAATCTCTATAGATATTTCGGAAACGGGAAATATAGGGCCCCAATTCGATAACCCTTTAAATCTCTTATGTTTGCACATTAAATATCTTTAGCCGAAATCATTAGCCATAGTCTCTGTCATGATACTGTCTTAACTGTGCTTTGACAACATGTTGCTTTCGCTGTTGTCATTTTCGCCTCTTGTTGTTGTTTCTCTATCATAAATTTAAATTAAAGACAATACAGATTATGAACTCAAAGTAAAAGGCATGAAAAAAACCAAACAGAAACTGTTACACACAAGATCATCAATCTGACATTACAAAGTATACAGAGTCCGTCCTTCCGGACTACAGTCTTCCCCCACCCCTCTGGTGACACGAGGATCATGAAACAATTATTTAGAAAATTCTTTGAAAACCACTATTTTGTTGAAAATTAATTATCAAAGCAACTTTGAATTGCACCATCACGCTGCCAGCCAAAGTGGCGGATGAAATTTTTGACCACAAAAGGCCGCCAAAGATATTAATCTTCCATCCAACAGCAGCAGCATCACCAGCAACAACAACAACAATGACACTTGACTCTTCGCTGTATGCAATGTGTGAAATGTGAAATTATTTCACATCTTATTTTGAAAAAAAAAACCAACCAAAAATTCGGTTGTCTTTGTATTTTGGTCTTTGCTTTTTCTAAAGTGGTTCGTTTTTGTTTTCTTGGTTACAGGTGATAAATGATGTTGTGTTGATAGTTGTCGGTATTTTTTTCGAGAAACAAAAATGTCTTCTCTTTGAATTGTCACTTTAGTGGACCAACAACTTTTGGTTTATTTATTTATTTGTTTTGAAAGAAACGAAAAAAAAAACAATTTGAAATGCCTTCAGCATTGCAGTGTCAACGTCAATTTTCTTTCTTTCATCCATTTGGAATTCAAATTGAATCAGCTTCCAGTGTGGCAATGCCACAAATGAGTAGTGCAGTGATTACGACTATTGGCTGGCTGCCGCAACTCAATTGAAAATCATTTCCTTCCTGCTTAACTTGTTACGACCTACCGAACACACAAACTTATTGATGGCTTTCATAAATTTAAAAGTCATGTTGAATGTTTCATATGGAAAAAACTACTATTCGGCAATGTTGAAATTAAGATTTTTCCTGGAAACCCACATTTTGCTACACATAAGGACATACCTTTAAGGTCCCCTACAGATCTGTCCAACACATATATTAACCTCTAAAGACCTCTTTAGTGCTCCATAGTACAGTTAAGGACCTGTATTGATATCCTTAGTATCTATAAGGACTGATATTAAGGTCCTCATTACCTAAACAGACCTCGAAAGAGGTCCTCATTATCAATTTAAAAAAAAAAAACTTTAAAAGAGTTCATCAGTACTTACATGGATGTTAAGTACCTACAAAGTCATCTATAAGCTCCTCAGTACCTATAGGAACCTATAAAGACCTGCCCAATACATATAATCCCATCTATATAGATCTTTATTACATATAAGGACCTTAACGAAGTTTCTTAGTACATACACGTATAGAGCTTCTTCCGTATTTATAAGAACCTATATCGACGCCTCCGAACCATAGTATGCTAAGTCTAAAAAGTGAGTTTTTCAGTAGAAGCTTTTAAAGTATGGAAGTTTCTTTAATCGTACGTGCCATGCTAAGTACATTTTTGCTTATAACTTTGGTTTGGAATGGCCGATGATTACCAAAATTTCAGTGAATGTAAATTAAGGACCGTAGTATCTAAAAACGTAAAGAACTTTAAAACATGCTAAGTCGACTTAGCATACTATGGTTCGGAGGCGTCGATATGTAGATCCACATTACATATAAGGATCCCTATAGAGCTCCTCAGAACCTATATTGACTTCTACATAGATTCTTAGTACATATGAGGTCATCTATGAAGCTCCTCTATATAGATCTTTATTACTTATAAGGACCTTAACGAAGTTTCTCAGTACATATACATACATCTATAGAGCTTCTTCAGTATTTATAAAAACCTATATGTAGATCCAAATTACATATAAGGATCCCTATAGAGCTCCTCAGAACCTTTAATGACTTCAACATAGATTCTCAGTACCTATAAGGTCATCAATGAAGCTCCTCAGTACCTATAAGAACCCCGATAGTTCTCCTTAGTATCTATAAATACCTTTACTGAGTTCCTTAATACCTTTAATAATATTTCCAAAGATTCTCAGTAGCTATAAAGACCTCTATTAAGCTCCTCAGTACATGTAGGGACCTCTATAGAGCTTCTACGAATCTATAAAGATCTCTCTTTAGTTCCCCAGTACACATAGTATCCATAGAGATATATCTATGGAGCTAATAAGTAACTATAGATCTTTTTAGTACCTATAAATTCTTATAATGTGTTCTATAGTGCATCTAAGGACCTCTATCGAGCTCCTCAGTGCCTCTAAGGGCCTCTATAGAGCTTCTCAGCACCTATTACCTCTATCGAACTCTTTAGTACCTATAGGGACCTACAGAGATTCTCAGTGCCTATAGATATCTCTATAGAGCTTATACAAACCTATAAAGACTCGCCAGTACCTTTATAGAGCTCCTCAGTACCCATAGTCACATCTATAGAACTCCTCAGTACGTATAAGTACCTCGAAATAATCTTCAGTTTCTAAAATGACCTCTATCAAGCTAATCCACTATAAAACTTCTCATTATCTATAAGGACATCTATCGAACTCTGTAGTATTTATAAGGACCTGCACAGAGATTCTTGGTACCTATAGGGACATCTATAGAGCTCTCCCGAACCTATAAAGTCCTTGCTTTAGCTTCTCAGTACCTATAAGAACCTCTATTGGACTGCTCAGTTCCTCGATAGAGGTCCTCATTACCTACAATATTCTCTACTGCACTTCTAAGTACCTATAAGGACCTCTATAGAGCTCCAAAGTACCTACAATGATCTCTATAGGACTCCTCAGTACCTCTAAAAACTCCTCAGTACCTATAAGTACCTCTAAAAAACTCCTCAGTACCTATAAAGACCTCTAACGAGCTCTTCAGTACCTATAAGTACCTCTAAAAAACTCCTCAGTACCTATAAGGACCTCTAACGAGCTCTTCAGTACCTATAAGTACCTCTAAAAAACTTCTATGTACCTATAAGTACCTCTAAAAAGTTCCTCAGTGCATATAAGGACCTCTATCGAGCTCTATAGTACATATAAACACCTCTACAGATTTCCTCAGTTTCTATAAAGACCTCTATCAAGCTTGCCAGTGGCTCCAAGGGCCTCCATAAAACTTCTCATTACCTATAAGGATATCTATCGAGCTCCTCAAAATATATAAGGACCTGAACAGAGATTCTCGGTACTTATAAAATCCTTGCTTCAGCTTCTCAGTACCTATAATGACCTTTATTGGACTCCTCAGCACCTATAAGGACCTCTATAGAGGTCCTCTACTGCACTCCTCAGTACCCAAAAGGCCCTCTATAGAGGTCCTCTTCTACACTCCTCAGTACCCACAGGGAC
Source organism: Musca vetustissima (assembly GCF_032173495.1). Classification (NCBI taxonomy): domain Eukaryota; kingdom Metazoa; phylum Arthropoda; class Insecta; order Diptera; family Muscidae; genus Musca; species Musca vetustissima. The sequence continues at coordinate 146,018 of NW_026877537.1, forward strand.
CTCTATAGAGCTCCAAAGTACCTACAAGGATCTCTATGGGACTCCTCAGTACCTCTATCGAGCTCTTTAGTACCTTTAGGGACTTCTAGAGAGCTCCTACCAATAAGCAACACCTCAGCCAATAATCGGCACATATAATAATCTCTGTTGAGTCTGAATTAAAGCATTATCTACAGAACCCCTATTTAGCCTGGCTAGAATAGAAATTTTCCTCTGCGATAACCTGCTCTACATCTTAATACAGCTGCTGGTATAGCCGCATAAACTATAAGTACCTCTAAAAAGCTCCTCAGTACCTATAAGTACCTCTATCGAGCTCTTCAGTACCTCTATCGAGCTCTTCAGTACCTATAAGTACCTCTATCGAGCTCTTTAGTACCTATAGCGACCTCTAGGGAGCTCCTCAGTACCTATATGGACTTCTCAATACCAATAAGCAACACCTCAGCGAATAATCGTCACATATAATAATCCCTGTAGAGTCTGAATTAAAGCATTACCTACAGAAACCGCTATTTAGACTGACTATAATAGAAATTTTGCTCTGCGATAACCTGCTCTACATCTCAATACTGCTGCTGGTATAGCCGCATAAACAAATATTTTCTGGTATTAACACATCTTTGTCTCCACTCACTTTCTATCCACTTTTTCTTTTAGAGCCTATTTGCTCTATATTCATATTTAAACGAATTTATTAGGGTGTAACGAGTAACGATAAATTTCACACTAATTATAAAAAACTTTTTCCACGAGTAGCATTTGTAACCCGAGTCTCTTAGGCCCAAAAAGTCTTCATCAATATTCATTTCAATTTTAATTTTCGTTCCACCCTAATGTAGTATCTCTATTAACACTTTTATTTGTTATGTGTCATTCATTATGTGGATGTGGATGTTCATATGTGGGCTTGTTTGTCTGTATGCATGTATGTCGACAATACCCTTTTGTCTAAGTGCCGTGTCTCTGCAACAACAACAACGACAACATAAACCTTTGTAGATATTTTATCTGTATTTTAAATTTTGCAATGACAAGCCGGGCAGTTTAGCCATTCCGACAGACACTGGGCTAGACAATTAACTGCAAAAATGAGATTACGAGATGATGGTCGAAGAGAAAAGAAATTAATGATCATTGAAAACACAGTTTCCCTCTCTTTCTCTCACTTGTTGTTGTAGTTGTTGTTGTGGTCTATTATTATGATCTATAAAAAGTGTAACAGAGCTATCAAATCGTATAGTAAAAAGGCATAGCCAGCCCTTACGTTGATCTTTGAAACATTTTTGTTTATGGCCCAACCTTATGGAAATTTTGGGTTTCATTGTTAAAAACTTTATTAGGTTACGTTTCAACATAAAAATATCTACTGCTTAGATAACTTCTTTACATCGCTGAAGAGAGGTTTGCGGCCTCCAAGAGGTAAGCTTCAATTCAGACTGGATGAATAGAAGTCTACAATAGGTAAGATACATTTCAGCTAGTTGAGGAGCTCGTTAGCTGTCTATTATAGGTGCTGAGGACCGTTACATAGCCTGCTGTGTTGAGGAAATCGATGGAGCTTCGTATAAAAATTGACTTCATAGAGGTTCGTATAGGCTTTGATGAGTTCTATAGAGGTTATTTTAGAAGCATAGTACATATATATATATATAGAGGTTCTTATAAGAGCTGAGGATTTATATGAAGGTCCCTATAGTTGAATTTGAGCTCTATAGAGGTCCAAATAGGGACTGAAGGCAGTTATGTATAGGTACTGAGAAGTTCTAAATGAAAAAGTACTAAATGACGCTATGGAGGACAATGTGGGTATTGGGAAAATGTATAGAGGAGGTCTGCATGCGTTAAGAAGTTCTCTAGAGGTCGTTATAGGTTCTTAATAAAATTGAGAATCCATATTCTTATGAATGCTGACCAGCTCTATAGAAGTATTTAATGACACTTAGGAGCTCTGTAAAGAATCTTACATGTGTTGCGAACTTTATAGGTATCATTATAGGTACTAAGAACCTCTATGGTATATGTATCAATCTAGAGTTCTTTATAGATCAACACTCTCGAGGTCCAAATAGGTACCGACGAATTCTACAGCATTATATATAAATAAGTACATTATAGATCATGAGAGCCCTCAAGAAGTTCTTATAAGTACCAAAGTTACCACGCAAGGTTTTCGTAGTTACTGGGGAGCTCTTTATAGGTGCTGGGGAGTTTTATTGAGGCCCTGTTATGTACTGGGGAAGTCGTTATAGGTACTATTGTGTTCCTTAGAGGTCCTTGTAGGTACCCGGGAGGTCTTTGAAGTTGAGTGTCCATTCATGCCATATAGAGTTAATTTTTTTAAGAGATTATATCTACTGATAAGCGATTTAAAGGAATTAATAGATAATTAAGATCACTCTAGAAGAACTTATAAGTTCTGAATGGCTCTGTAGAGGTCATAGCAGGTTATAAAATCTCTATATAATTCTTTAAGGTGGTATCGGAGATCCTTAGTACTAACATTGAGGTTCTGAGAACTCTACTGACGTTCTCATTGGTACTGAGAAGCACTTCATTATCCTCGTAGGTGTTTAGAGGCCTTCATAGGTGCTGAGGACCGTTATAGGTACTGAGAGGTTCTTTAGAGGTCCTTGCAGATACCGGGGAGGATATTTGTCGGTACTGAGAGGAATGTATGGGTCTATTACCTGTATTTACCTCTATCACATGTATTTAGGTAATTTTATGTACTTAGAAATACCCTGAAGGTCATATATCTAGAAGAACATATAGGTTCTGGGTATTACTGTAGAGGCATTAGTAGGTACTAGAAGGCCCATAGAGATCATTTTAGGTACTGGAACGCACTCTAGAGGTCCAAAAAAGAACCATGGAGCTCTAGAGTACCATGGAGCTCATAGGTAATGAGAAGCTCTTTAGAGGATTTCATAAGTACAGGTACAGAGTGCAAAAATGTACTGAGAAGATCTTTAGAGGTTCTTATAAGTACCGATGTGCACTCCAGAGTTTTTTTGTAGATACAAGAAAGCTGCTTAGTACTTCTTAGGTACTGAGAAGCTCGTTAGAGGTTCTTATAAGTGCTGAAAAGCTCTTTAGAGGTTGTAAAAGGTACCGAGAAGCTTTTCAGAGGTTCTTATAGGCACTGAGGTGCTTGTAGATACAGGGAAGGTATTTGTAGGTGCTGTTGATCTCTGTGAAGGTCCATATATTGTTGGGGAGTTCTAAGAAGGACTTTATATGTGCTGAGAAGCACTACAGATGGCCTAATAAATTCTAAAGAGATCCGTGTGGGTTCATTGAGGTCCTTAGAGGTACGGAGTGTTCAATTATATAATTATGAGTTTTTATAGTTTCTGCGGAACTCTGCATAATCTTTATAGGTACTGAGAGCTATGTGGAAGTTCTTAAAGGTACTGAAGAGCTCTTCAGAGGTCTTTGTAGGTACTGGAAAGTTATTATAGGAGGACTCCAAATGTCCTTGTGGTACTGGGTAGGCATTTTTGAGGTTGTTAGAAGCTCTATGAAGGTCCCTGCATTAGCTGGGAAGATCATTTTACGTCTTCCTATGTACTGAATCTCACTCCAGAGGTTCTAATAGATACAGAATAGCTCTTTAAGAGACCATATAAATTCATAGAGCTACGGGGTAGTAATATAGAGATTCGATTTGGTACCGAGAAGTTCTTTAGGTGTCCTTATAGGTTCTGCAGAACTCTGTAGAGTAGAGATCTGTAAGGGTTCTTAAAGGTGATGAGGTGTATGTCAGCGCTCTTTGTCGGTACTGGTATAGATGCTGAAGAGATCTTTATAGCGCACCAGAGGTCCCTGCATGTACTGGGAAGGTGTTGTTAGGTTCTGAAGAGCCTTGTAGAAGACCGTATAGAGATATGGTTATAGGTACTGATAAGATGTTCAGAGGTCCTTGTAGGAACATGGAAGGTATTTGTTGGTGCTGATGAGCACTCCAGAAGTCCTTGTAGGTACTAGAGAGGTCTTTTTAGGCCTTCATATGTTCTGAGAAGCACTCCGTATCGATACAAACTAGTTGTTTAAGAGGTCGTATAGATTCATAGAGCTAAGCAGTAGTACTCAAGAGATTCGATTTGATAATGAGGAGTACTTAAGGTGTCGTTATAGTCTCTGCGGAGTCCTTATAGGTACGAAGAGCTCTGTAAGGTTTATGAAATGTGATGAGGATCCTTGTTTTGTTACAGTGGGGGTGGTTATAGGTGCTGGAGAGGCCATTGTATGTGCTAAGAAGAACTCCATAGGTCGTTTTGGGTACAGGAAGGGCCCTAAAAGGTCTGAGGAGCCTTGTAGAGTAGTTCTGTAGAGGCCATAGGAGGCATTATAAGCTACGGGGTAGTAATATAGAGATTCTTTAGGTGTGCTTATAGTTTCTGCAGAACTCTGTAGAGTAGAGATCTGTAAGGGTTCTTAAAGGTGATGAGGTGTATGTCAGCGCTCCTTGTCGGTACTGATATAGATGCTGAAGAGATCTTTATAGCGCACCAGAGGTCCCTGCATGTACTGGGAAGGTGTTGTTAGGTTCTGAAGAGCCTTGTAGAAGACCGTATAGAGATATGGTTATATGAGAAGGTACTGGAGAAGTCATTATAGGTCCAGAAGTCCTTGTAGGTACTGGAGAGGTCTTTTTAGGCCATCATATTTACTGAGAGGCACTCCAGAGCTCCGTATTGATACAAACTTGTTGTTTAAGATGTCGTTCGATTTGATAATGGCCCTTCCAAGAGGTTCGATTTGGTAACGAGGAGTTCTTAAGGTGTCGTTATAGTCTCTGCGGAGTCCTTATAAGTACGATGAGCTCCGTAAGGGTTCTTAAAGGTGATGAGGTTCCTTGTTTTGTTACAGTGGAGTTCGTTATAGGTACTGGAGAAGTCATTATGGGTGCTAAGAAGCACTCCATAGGTCGTTTTGGGCACTGAAAGGGTCCTAAAAGGTATGAGGAGCTTTGTAGAGTAGTTCTGTAGAGGTAGAGAGTCCTATAGGTACTGAACATCACTCTAGAGGTTCAAATAGAGTTATGTTCAGTACTGAAAAACTCTGTTGAGGTTCTTAAAAGTACTCAGATAAATCCCGGGAATTTTTAGGTGCCCTCAATATAGGCCATTGTACATACTGTGGAGGTTTTCACAGGTGCTGAGGATCTCTTTAATGTTCTCTGATGATCCCCGTATGAGTCCAGGAGCTCTACGGAGATCCCGCATGGATTCCAATATCGGTCGGAGTATGTATGTACCTTACACTATTTTAGGCTACAAATATTTATTTTTTTGCTAAATTACAGATGGCTGATCGAGCTTGTTTTTTTTGCGACCAGCCTCTCGATTGTCTATGAAATAACTTGTTTCTATTTATAGCTGCTAATCCTTAATTCGCTTAGTTTGTCCTTAAACCAAAAAAAAACCGTAAAGGCGATTATCAATGTAGTCATGTCATACCTGACATACCTCAATCTATAATCTTTTAGACTACCTTGAACAATAGGTGGAAACGATATGCACAATGAATGTGTGAGTGAGAGATGTCAGATAACCGATTGACTGAGACTACTCAAGGCGGCTTAGATATTTACAAAAACTCAACAACAAAAACAACAACAATAGGTGTAACCCCAAAAATATGACGTAGTGATAGTATCTGCCTCTTGACCCCAAAAAAGCGTATTCCTAGACACATATCGATTGAATGAGTGGCGCTATTGGAAAACCACACTTAACCTACAGACCAAAGAAAACAATTTATTGCGATGGGTGACAATTAAAGAAAAGAGGGAAATCGAAAAATCGAAATTTAAATTTATTGAAAAATTATTTGAATTCTGATGATGTTGGTTAGGCAACATTAACTCTCATCTTATGAGCCAACAGAAAATGGGGTGGTTGATGGCAGTTAGGTGCGTCAATTATTTGAATTTGTAATTTATTTGCGTTTCGATGTTCATTGGCTTCACAGTGTTGTTGTTTTTATAAATATATTGTAGTTTGAATAATTTTTTGTGTGCGGAATCAACATTAGCTTTGTTGGATTAGCGAACACCAACAAAAACAACACGTTAACGTAATGAGGTACATTAATAAAAAGAACGCGATACAAAAGTACACGCTGAATGAACACCAAAAGCCAAATTGTGGAGGTTTTCAAATCTTCTATCTCTGAAACGCGCTTCAATAATAACAACAACAACAAAAACAACACGTAAAAATTCTACGAAAAAAGTTCAATTGTTTTTTTAATATCGTTTAATAACGATCACAAAACCTTGAACTGGATTTTCACTTTTTTCGATAAAAAAATGAAAAAAAACAACAACAAAAAATTCTTGGCAATTATGGTGTTCTAATGGATCGGATTTTTTTTTTTGGTAATTGGCAATTTTTCGATTGTTACAAAATATTTTTTTGAATAATTAATCAAAATTAAAATAGTTCTATTTGGTAAAACATTGGTATTTCGGATTTTGAATATTTTTTACTCAATGGAAAGTCGAATTAGGCTGATGAAGAGGCTTCTAGAGAGGTCTATAGAAGTCAATGTAGGTTCGCATACCTAAGAAGGTAATATGTGGAGGCTTCTAAAGTCAATGAACTGCACACATAAGTTCCAAATAGGTATCATGAAGCTCTCAAGATAGGCTTATATGTACTGAAAAGCTCTTTAGAGGTTCTTATAGGTACTCAGGTCACTTCAGAGGTCTTTGAAGGAACAGTGAAGGTCCGTGTATTAGTGGGTGAGATCAATTTTAGTCTTTATATATACTGAGAAACACTCCAGAGGTGATAATATATACTGAATGGCTCGTTAGAATGCAGTATAGATTCATGGAGCTACGGAGAAGTACTCTAGAGGTTCAATTAGGTACCGCGGAGCTCTTTACATGACCATTGAGCTCTCAAGAGGTGAGAGGTCTTTGAAAGTGTAGTGAAGGTCCGTGTATTAGTGGGTGAGATTAATTTTAGTCTTCATATATACTGAGAAACACTCCAGAGGTCACAATATATACTGAATGGCTCGTTAGAATACGGTATGGATTCATAGAGCTACGGAGTAGTACTCTAGAGGTTCAATTAGGTACCGCGGAGCTCTTTACATGACCTTATAGTTTCTGCGAAACTACTGAATGGCTCGTTAGAATGCAGTATAGATTCATAGAGCTACGGAGAAGTACTCTAGTGGTTCCATTAGGTACCGCGGAGCTCTTTACATGACCTTTTAGTTTCTGCGGAACTCTGTAGAATCCTTATAGGTTATGAAAAGACTTCTAGAGAGAGTTTTTAAAAAGCAATAAAAGTCAATCACCTTCTTAGGTTTGCATATCTAAGAAGGTGATTTGTAGAGGTTGCGATATGTGATAAGGAGGTCTATGGATTTCGAAATATGTGAGAAAAAGCTTTTAAGAGGTCCAAACAAGTCATGCGGATTTTTGTATGGGTTCAAATAAGTAATAAGAAAGTTGAAATATGTTCGAGGAAGCTTTTTAGAGGTCCGAACAGGTAGTGTGGATTTCTATATAGTTCGATGTGAGCGGTAAAAGAATGAATTCATTGTGAGGTATACTAAGGAGTTGACCTGTAGAGGTTTCTAGAGGTGACAAGGAGGTCTGTAGATTTCGAAACAGGTGAGAAGCAGCTTTCTAGAGGTCCGAACAAGTCTTTCGGATTTTTGTATGGGTTCAAATAAGTAATAAGAAGGTCGAAATATGTTCGAGGAAGCTTTTTAGAGGTCCGAAAAGGTAGTGCGGACTTCTATATAGTTCGATGTGAGCGGTAAAGAGGTCGGGAAAAATAGTAGATTCTGAGAAGATCTATAAAAAAATGAATTCATTGTGAGGTATACCAAGGAGGAGACCTGTAGAGGATACCTGCAGATTTCGAAATAGGTGAGAAGCAGTTTTCTAGAGGTCCGAACAGGTCTTGCGAATTTTTGTATGGGTTCAAATAAGTAATAAGAAGGTCGAAATATGTTAGAGGAAGTTGTTTAGGGGTCCGAAAGGTAGTGCGGACTTCTATATAGTTCGATGTGAGCGGTGAAGAGATCGGGAAAAATAGTAGATTCTGAGAAGTTCTATAAAATAATGAATTCATTGTGAGGTATACTAAGGAGGAGACCTGTAGAGGATACCTGCAGATTTCGAAATAGGTGAGAAGCAGTTTTCTAGAGGTCCGAACAGGTCTTGCGAATTTTTTTTTTGGGTTCAAATAAGTAATAAGAAGGTCGAAATATGTTAAAGGAAGTTGTTTAGTGGTCCGAACAGGTAGTGCGGACTTCTATATAGTTCGATGTGAGCGGTGAAGAGATCGGGAAAAATAGTAGATTCTGAGAAGCTCTATAAAAGAACGAATTCATTTTGAGGTATACTAAGAAGGTGACCAGTAGAGGTTTCTAGAGGTGACAAGTAGGTCTGTAGATTTCGGAATAGGTGAGAAGAAGCTTTCTAGAGGTCCGAACAGATCATGCGAATTTTCATATAGTCCGAAATGAGTGGTAATGAGGTCCAATTAGATGCTAAAAAAGTTTTTTAGAAGTCCAAACAGGTGATGTCGATTTAAATTTAGTCCAAAATGAGTTGTAAAGAGGTCGGAATATAAATAATAGTTGATGAGAAGCTTTATAAAAGAACGAATTCATTGTGATGTTCTCTTAAGAGGTTTCTAGAGGTGACAAGGAAATCTGCAGATTTCGAAATAAGTGAGAATACGTTTTTTTGCCGTCCGAATAGGCGATGCGGATTTCTTTTCAGTTCGAAATGAGTGGTAAAGAGTTCGGAATATAAATAATAGTTGATGAGAGGCTTTAAAAAAGAACGAATTCATTGTGAGGTTCACTTAAGAGGTTTCTAGAGGTGACAAGGAGATCTGCAGATTTCGGATTTCTATTCAGTTCGAAATGAGTGGTGAAGAGTTCGGAATATAAATAATAGGTGATGAGAAGCTCTTTAAAAGATCGAAAACATTGTGAGTTTGTCTAAGGAGGTGATCTGTAGAGGTTTCTAGAGGTATAAGTGGGCTCTGTATATAATCGAATTAGGTGATAAGAAGCCTTTTAAAGGTTCGAACAAATGATCGAAATTTAGTTCAACAAGTGTGGTAAAGAGATCGGAATATAAATAACATTTGATGAAAAACTTTATAAAAGGACGAATTCATTGTGAGGTACTCTTAAGAGATTTCTGGAGGTGACAAGGAGATCTGCAGATTTCGAAATAGGTGAGAATACGTTTTTTTTGACGTCCGAATAGGCGATGAGGATTTCTCTATAGTTCGAAATGAGTGGTAAAGAGGTCGGAATATAAATAATAGATGATGAAAAAGTCTATAAAAGATCGAAAACATTGTGAGTTTGTGCTAAGGAGGTGATCTGTAGAGGTTTCTAGAGGTATAAGTGGGCTCTGTATAATTCGAAGTAGGTGATAAGAAGCCTTTTAGAAGTTCGAGCAAATGATACGAATTTCTAGAGCTCTCTAGATTTCGAAATAGTTGATAAGATGCTTGATAGAGGTCCGAACATGTGACGCGGATTTCTACATTGGTACAAATACATGATAAAAAAAAGTCGGAATTTGATGCCTATATAGTTAATAAGCACTTTAGATGATTATAAAGAAAACAATTTAGGATTAGGTTTTAGGGTAAAAGCTCTATAGTAATAAAAGCCTTTTAGAACACTTTAGATGATTGGCAGCACTTTAGATGATTGGAAGCTCTATAAAAAGACCGAAAACATTGTGAGTTGCTCTAAGGAGGTGAGGTAGAGGTTTCTAGAGTAAAATTGGGGTCTATAGGGATCGAAGTAGGTGGATAAGAAGCCTTTTAGAGGTCGATGCGGATTTCTAAAGGCAATGAGCTCTGTAGGTTTCAAAGTATTTGACAAGAAGCTTCTTAGAGGTCCAATGATGTTATGTGGATTTCTACATAAGTATAAATACATTATGAAAAGGTCGGAATATGATGCCTCGTATAGGTAATGAGTTCTTTTAATGATAAGAAGCACTATCAAATACCGAAAATATTGTGAGTTAATATAAGAAGGTGATCTGTAGTGGTTTATATAGGTAAAAGGGGCCCCTGTAGGGTTTGGTGTAGGTGCTAAGAAACCTTTAAGAGGTCCGAACAAATTATGCGAATTTTTAAGGCATCAATGATCTCTGTAGGCTTCACAACAGGTGATACAAAGCTTCTTAGAGGTACGAATGGGGCATGTGGCCCCAATAAGTATGGAATGACTTAAAGATAGTTAAATATATTGTGGTTGATATATTTGACGGAAAATTTTACCAATTTTTTATTTTAATTTTTAGCAGAATAGCTTTTCGTACATTTTTAATTTTTTTTTTATTTTAGAAAATCTTTCACTTTCATTATTGTTGCATTTGCATCGTGAAAAAAGGAAGCAAATAATTAAAACATTATTTGCAAAGCGCCATATAAGCGACTTTCGAATTAAATCAACAACGATGTGATGAAATCGTTTTCTATGATGTTCACATACCACTTAGATGAACATAGCTGTGTGTATATTTGATAGTTTCTTAGGCGGATGTAATCTTGAAAATGGACACGCTATAATCGGCATTAAAAACAAAATTGTAAAAATATTTTTCATGGCTTGAAAATATGCATGGATTTATTAAAGGTGTTTTTCTGAGTCGTACAAAAGGCGTGGAATAAGAGGCGTAGATTTAAAAAAAATGTAAGGCTTTATAAATGGCGTGAATTTAAAAAAAAAATCTAAGCCTTTGTAAAATTTGTGGGTTTAAAAAAATTCTAATGCCTTGTAAAAGGTGTGAATTAAAAAAAATCTAAGGCCTGAGATAGGAGAGGATTTTTTAAATATTTTCCGAAAGCCTTAGAATAGGGGTAGAATTTGTAAAAATATTTTTAATGGTAGGGTATTAAGTATGTATTTTTATATATTTTGTTTATTTTAATGATTTCCTTGCTTTATCTAAATCTAAATTGAATTTTTTGTTTAATCTGCATTCGAGATTTTCAGATTTCAAATCTGTTATTGTCTTATTATGAACAAAACCAAATTAAAAAAAATGTTTTGATGATGATATTTTAATTACTCTATTAAGGCAAGCAATTGGATGGACATGCAATCATCATGACACGTAATGTCTTTACAAAAAAAAAAAAAAAAACAATAAGAAAAGTCGTAAAGTCGGACGGGGCCGCCTATATGATACCCTTCACCACTTTGGGTATATTCAACAGATGTATCCTAACATACGTCGCATTTTAACCGATACTAAATTTTTCATTTGGTCAGATGTAGAAGCTATGTGTAAATCTGAACCGATTTCAGGAAACTTAACACACATCTGTCTAGACCTAATTCATTACACTGTGCCAAATTTCGTGCAAATCGAAAGAAATATAGGGACTTTGGTGCATAATTTACACAAAATGGGACGAAAATATATGAGAGCTATATCTAAATCTGAACCAATTTTCAGGAAACTTAGCACCCATCACTCCAGACTTACTTCAGTACGCTATGCTAAATTTCGTGCAAACCGAAAGATATTAAGGGACTTTGGTACACCGTTTACCTTAAATTGGACGAAAATATATATGGGAGCCATATCTAAATCTGAACTGATTTTCACGAAATTTAAAACACATCATTCTAGACCTAGTTCATTAAGCTGTGCCAAATTTCGTGCAAATCGAAAGATATATAGGGACTTGTGTGCACCATATACATAAATCGGACGAAACTATATATGTATCTAAATCTGAACCGATTTTCACCAAACTCAGCACACATCATTCTGCACTTAATACAGAACCCTCTGCCAAATTTCGTGTAAATCGAATGATATATAGGGACTTTGGTGGACCATTTACCTTAAATCGGACGAAAATATATATGGGAGCTATATCTAAATCTGAACCGATTTTCAGGAAACTTAACACACATCATTCTATACTTCATTCATTACGCTGTGCCAAATTTCGTGCAAATCGAAAGATATATAGGGACTTTGGTGCACCATTTACAATAAATCGGAAGAAAATATATAAGGGAGCTATATCTGAACCGATTTTCACGAATCTAGGCACACACCATTCTACACCCAATTCAGTACGCTTTGCCAAATTTCGTGCAAATCGAAAGAGGCATTGGGACTTTGTTGCACAATTTACATTAAATCGGACGAAAATATATATGGGAGCTATATATAAATCTGAACCGATTTTCAGCAAAGTTAACAGACATCATTCTAGACCTAACGCATTACGCTGAGCCAAATTTCGTGCAAATCGAAAGATATATTGGGACTTTGGTGCACCATCTACCTTAAATCGGACGAAAATATATATGGGAGCTATGTCTAAATCTGAACCGATTTTCAGGAAACTTGGCACACATCATTCTACACCCAATTCAGTACGCTTTTCCAAATTTCGTGCAAATCGAAAGATATATAGGGACTTTGGTACACCATTTACATTAAATCGGACGAAAATATATATGGCAGCTATATCTAAATCTGAGCCGATTTTTACGAAATTTAACACACATCTTTCTAGACTTAATTCATTACGCTGTGCCAAATTTCGTGCAAATCGAAAGATATATGGGGACTTTGGTGCACCATTTATATTAAATCGGACGAGAATATATATGGGAGCTATATCTAAATCTGAACCGATTTTCAGGAAACTTGTCACACGTCATTGTAGGCTTTATTCATTACGTCGTGCCAAATTTCGCACAAATCGAAAGATATATAGGGACTTTGGTGCACCATTTACCTTATAACGGACGAAGATATATATGGGAGCTATATCGAAATCTGAACCAATGTTCAGAAATTTCACACACATCTTCCTAGACTCAATGCAGTACGCTGTGCCAAATTTCGTCCAAATCGAAAGATTTGTTGCATAATTTACATTAAATCGGACGAAAATATATATGACAGCTATATCTAAATCTGAGCCGATTTTTACGAAATTTAACACACATCTTTCTAGACTTAATTCATTACGCTGTGCCAAATTTCGTGCAAACCGAAAGATATTAAGGGACTTTGGTACACCATTTACCTTAAATCGGACGAAAATATATATGGGAGCTATATCTAAATCTGAACCGATTTTCAGGAAATTTGACACACGTCATTCTATACTTAATTCAGTGCGCTATGCCAAATTTCATGCAAATCAAACGATATATAGGTACGTTGGTGCACAATTTACATTAAATCGGACGAAAATATATATGGGAGCTATATCTAAATCTGAACCGATTTTCAGGAAACTTGACACACGTCATTCTACACCCAATTCAGTACGCTTTGCCAAATTTCGCGTAAATCGAAATATATATAGGGTCGTTGGTGGACCATTTACATTAAATCGGACGAGAAAATATATATGGGAGCTATACCCAAATCTGAACCGATTTTCACGAAAGTTAACACACATCATTGTATTCCTAATTCATTGCGCTGTGCCAAATTTCGTGCAAATCGAAAGATATATAGGGACTTTAGTACACCATTCACATTAAATAGAACGAAAATATATATGGGAGCTATATCTAAATCTGAACCGATTTTTCCCAATTTCAATAGGGTTCGTCCTTGGGCCAAATAAGTGACCTATGCCAAATTTCATCCAAATCGGCAAATTTTGGTGTTTATTAATATGAAAATGCAAATTTTGTTTTCGATATTTTACCCTTGGATTCACTGTCAGATATCATTTTTTGATTATCCCAATATTTATGTCTTTTTTATCTTCAAATGCAATAACAACAAAAAATTATCAAATCTGTAAATCTGTCATTGCCCGTTTTCAAAACGTGTCAGCAGCTTTCATCCAATTAATTTCACGTATCCATGATAGCTAGGGGGTTAATGGTTACATTAACAGTAATTTTCTATATAAAACAAATCTCACTCTACTGGTGTAATGGAACCAGACCAGATAATTTGTTTCAAAACAAAAGCCTAACAATTAAATATTTGATTTGTTTGTTTTCTGAAACGGCTATTAACCATTGGAATTATAAATTATTGCCACACGCACACACACGCATAGAACCGGTGTTGTAATCCTTTCTTTTTTACAGCTGCTCCTCGCTCACCATGATTGAGTGTGTAGTATAGCCGCAATATTTCTATTTGATTTACATAAATTAATTGTTTGCATTGTTGTTGTATTTATTGTTTATTTGCTTTGTCATTTTGTGTATGTTGCAAGTATCCTCCGCGAAAGGAAAGAAAGGAGAAAATGCATCATGCAACGACATGTCATGAGCAGAAAGTACAGTGTTTCAAAACAATTCAAAAAATGTTTGAAAATATTAAAAATTTTATAGGAGAATATTAAAAAATGCCTTACAAAAGGCGTGGTTTATTTTAAAAATATTTTTCTAAGGTCTTGAAAAAGGTGTGGATTTTTTAAAAACATTATTCTATGGTCTTACAAAAGGCGTGGATTTTTTAAAAATATTTTTCTATTAAAAAATCCACGCCTTTTGTAAGGCGTGGATTTTTTAAAAATATTTTTCTATGGTCTTGAAAAAGGCGTGGATTTTTTAAAAATATTTTTCTAGGGTCTTACAAAGGGCGTGGATTTTTTAAAAATATTTTTCTAGGGTCTTACAAAAGGCGTGGATTTTTTAAAAATATTTTTCTAGGGTCTTACAAAAGGCGTGGATTTTTTAAAAATATTTTTCTAAGGTCGTGAAAAAGGCGTGGATTTTTTTAAAAATATTTTTCTATGGTCTTGAAAAAGGCGTGGATTTTTTAAAAATATTTTTCTAGGTAGGACTTACAAAAGGCGTGGATTTTTTAAAAATATTTTTCTAGGGTCTTACAAAAGGCGTGGATTTTTTAAAAATATTTTTCTAGGGTCTTACAAAAGGCGTGGATTTTTTAAAACTATTTTTCTAGGGTCTTACAAAATGCCTGGATTTTTTAAAAATATTTTTCTAGGTCTAGGACTTACAAAAGGCGTGGATTTTTTAAAAATATTTTTCTAGGGACTTACAAAAGGCGTGGATTTTTTAAATTATTTTTCTAGGGTCTTACAAAAGGCGTGGATTTTTTAAAAATATTTTTCTAGGGATTTACAAAGAGCGTGGATTTTTTATAAAATATTTTTCTAGGGTCTTACAAAAGGCGTGGATTTTTTTAAAAAATATTTTTCTAGGGTCTTACAAAAGGCGTGGATTTTTTAAAAATATTTTTCTAGGGTCTTATAAAAGGCGTGGATTTTTTAAAAAATATTTTTCTAAGGTCTTGAAAAAGGCGTGGATTTTTTTAAAAATATTTTTCTATGGTCTTGAAAAAGGCGTGGATTTTTTAAAAATATTTTTCTAGGTCTAGGACTTACAAAAGGCGTGGATTTTTTAAAAATATTTTTCTAGGGTCTTACAAAAGGCGTGGATTTTTTAAAAATATTTTTCTAGGGTCTTACAAAAGGCGTGGATTTTTTTAAAAATATTTTTCTAGGGTCTTACAAAAGGCGTGGATTTTTTAAAAATATTTTTCTAGGGTCTTACAAAAGGCGTGGATTTTTTTAAAATATTTTTCTAAGGTCGTGAAAAAGGCGTGGATTTTTTTAAAAATATTTTTCTATGGTCTTGAAAAAGGCGTGGATTTTTTAAAAATATTTTTCTAGGGTATTGAAAAAGGCGTAGATTTTTTAAAAAATATTTTTCTAAGGTTTTTTAAAAATATTTTTCTAAGGTTTTTTAAAAATATTTTTCTAGGGTCTTACAAAAGGCGTGGATTTTTTAAAAATATTTTTCTAGGGTCTTGAAAAAGGCGTAGATTTTTTAAAAAATATTTTTCTAAGGTTTTTTAAAACTATTTTTCTAAGGTTTTTTAAAAATATTTTTCTAGGGTCTTACAAAGGGCGTGGATTTTTTAAAAATATTTCTCTAGGGTCTTACAAAAGGCGTGTATTTTTTAAAAAATATTTTTCTAGGGTCCTACAAAAGGCGTGGATTTTTTAAAAATATTTTTCTAGGGTCTTACAAAAGGCGTGGATTTTTTAAAAATATTTTTCTATGGTCTTACAAAAGGCGTGGATTTTTTAAAAATATTTTTCTAGGGTCTTGCAAAAGGCGTGGATTTTTTAAAAATATTTTTCTAGGGTCTTACAAAAGGCGTGGATTTTTTAAAAATATTTTTCTAGGGTCTTACAAAAGGCGTGGATTTTTTAAAAAATATTTTTCTAAGGTCTTGCAAAAGACGTGGATTTTTTTAAAAAAATATTTTTCTAGGGTCTTACAAAAGGCGTGGATTTTTTAAAAAATATTTTTCTAAGGTCTTGCAAAAGACGTGGATTTTTTTAAAAAATATTTTTCTAGGGTCTTACAAAAGGCGTGGATTTTTTAAAAACATTTTAAAATAAAAAAAAATTGGATTGGTCCCACTGTCCTTTACCAGTAGATACATTGAGTTCACCATGCAACAAACTTCCACCTCTAATGGCATGGCTGATGGTTTTTTTGATTTGCAATGGAAACCTCTAAACCACCAACACTTGAGATGGATGGAGGGAAGCCTTCAGACTTTAGACCGCATTAATATTTATGAGACTTTTGTAAATCTGGAGGTTGACAATATTTGTTGACGGCTAGGCCTATAATGACGACCGACGACAGCAGCAGCAGCGGCCACAATGACGGGATCGAGTATTACAATAAACATTTACTTTGGTTTTTTGCTATTGTTGTTGTTGGTCTTTCTTTTTTCTTCATTATTGGCATAATAAGTTGTTGCTTCGAATTGTCTCTGCGATTCGAAAAGATAATGGCTAAACTGGATAGGTTTGGATTTTTTTTCCATTGAGAGGAAATTGTATTGGATTTTGTGGTGAATGGGAAGAGTCATGAGAGGGAGGGTAGGGGAGGGGAAGAGGATCATCATCAAATTGCATCTAAGGGTTATTAACATTTTGCCAGCGTTTATCAACGTTTAACTTATGATTCGCTTTTTTTCTTTGTTTTCCAGAAATCCCAACTGGTGGCGTAGACGTACCACACTGGAAAGATGTCTAACCTTGATTTCAATATTCGCCTGCCTTGCCGTTGTTGGTCTCATAGCTGGCTTGTGTTTTGTTTTGCTCACAAATCACATGGCTGAAGGTAAGGAGATCGATATATGGAGACAATACAAAATTATTTTAATTTAAAAATTGTTTTGCAGAACTCAAACCCGAAGATCCCATGAATCTGGCATTACATGGCGCAACCTCAAAGCCCACACAAAATCAAGTCCCCATGACACCGAACAAGTCTGATGGTGGCCATAGTAAAAGAGATACCGATGTCTGTCTGACATCCGAATGCATACACACAGCATCGGCTGTGTTGAGTAAAATGAAAACCGAAATCGAACCATGTGACGATTTCTATCGTTTCTCCTGCGGCACCTACATCGAGGAGACTAACATCCCCGATGACAAAGTGGCCGTTAACACATTCTCCATTATTTCGGATAAATTACAGGAACAACTTAAAGATATCGTTGCCGAAGAACGTCCCGAAACTGATCCAAAACATTTCCGTTTACCCAATGCCTTATACAGGGCCTGTATGAATAAAAGTAGGTTATTTGGTGGACATTTTTGGAATTTATTTTTAATTTTGGAAAATATTTCCGCTTTGTAGCTCTAATTGAATCGATGGGTGCTACGCCAATTAAAGAAATCGCCTCCCGATTGGGTGGTTGGCCTGTTATTGTTGGTGATGCCTGGGATCAAGACGATACCTGGACTTGGCAAGAAACTGTCAAGAAATTCCGTCGTCTTGGATTCAGCATGGATTATATTGTGGATTTCTCCATCGGTGTCGATTTGAAGAACAGTACCAAGCGTATTATTGATGTAAGTAGGAACGACAGCACAAATACATACACAGATACAAGATAGGAAATAATTCAATCAAAATATTTATTGAAAAGTTAAAAAATATTTAAAAATGCTCGCCTATTCTAAGGCTTTTAAAAAATATTTAAAAAGCCACGCCTATTCTAAGGCCTTTAAAAATATTTAAAAAAATCCACGCCTATTCTAAGGCTTTTAAAACATATTTAAAAAAATAAACACCTAAAGTATATTAAACCAGTAAGGAAAGTAGTAAAATCGGACGGGGCCGACTATATGATCCCCTTCACCACTTTGGGTATATTCAACAGATGGATCCTAACAGACGTCGCATTTTTAAAGGACCAGTAAAATGAAATTGGATCCATAAACATGGCATTCTGCAATCTATCTAAATTTTTCATTTGGTCAGATATAGAAGCTATATCTAAATCTGGACCGATTTTCAGGAAACTTAACGCACATCATTCTAGACCTAATTCAGTGCAATATATCAAATTTCGTGTAAATCGAAAGCTATATAGGGACTTTTGTACACCATTTACCTTAAATCAGACGAAAATATATATGGGAGCTATATCTAAATCTGAACCGATTTTCAGGAAACTTAACACACATAATTCTATACCTAATTCATTACGCTGTGCCAAATTTCGTGCAAATCGAAAGATGTATAGGGACTTTTGTACACCATTTACCTTAAATCGGACGAAAATATATATGGGAGGTATATCTAAATTTGAACCGATTGGCAGGAAAATGTACACACATCATTATATACCTAATTCATTACGCTGTGCCAAATTTCGTGCACATCGAAATATATATAGGGACTTTGGTGCACCATTTACATTAAATCGGACGAAAATATATATGGGAGCTATATCTAAATCTGAACCGATTTTCAGGGAACATAACACACATCATTCTAGACCTAATTCATTACTCTGTGCCAAATTTCGTGCAAATCGAAAGATATATAGGGACTTTTGTACACCATTTACCTTAAGTCGGACGAAAATATATATGGGAGCTAATCTAAATCTGAACCGATTTTCAGGAAACTTAACACACATCATTCTATACCTAGTTCATTACGCTGTGCCAAATTCCGTGAAAATCGAATGATATATAGGAGCTTTGGTACACCATTTCTATTAAATCGGACGAAAATATATATGGGAGCTATATCTAAATCTGAACCGATATACAGGAAACTTAACCCACTTCATTCTATACCTAATTCATTACGCTGTGCCAAATTTCGTGCAAATCGAAATATATGTAGGGACTTTCGTGCCAATCGAAAGATATATAGGGACTTTGGTACACCATTTCTATTAAATCGGACGAAAATATATATGGGAGCTATATCTAAAAGCTGAACCGATTTTCAGGAAAATTTACACACATCATTCTAGACTTAATTCAGTTCGATATGCCAAGTTTCGTGCAAATCGAATGATATATAGGGACTTTGGTACAACATTTACATAAAATTGGACGAAAATATATATGAGAGCTATATTCAAATCTGAACCGATTTTCAGGAAACTTAGCGCACATCATTCTAGACCTAATTAATTACACTGTGCAAAATTTCGTGCAAATCGAAAGATATATAGGGACTTTGGTGCACCATTTCTCTTAAATCGGACGAAACTATATATGGGAGCTATATCTAAATCTGAACCGATTTTCAGGAAACTTAGCGCACATCATTCTAGACCTAATTAATTACACTGTGGCAAATTTCGTGCAAATCGAAATATATATAGGGACTTTGGTGCACCATCTCTATTAAATCGGACGAAAATATATATGGGAGCTATATTTAAATCTGAACCGATTTTTCCCAATTTCAATAGGGTTTGCCCTTGGGCCAAATAAGTGACTTGTGCCAAATTTCATACAAATCGGATCACCACAGTGTGGTGAAGGGTATAAAAATCACGTTCATTAAAAGTATCTGCTAACAAACGTGTGTTCAAAAGCCCCATCCCTGTTTAATGTGTTTCTCATGTGTAGCATACTTTTAGGCGCTTAACTATTTTTCTTGATATTTCATTTTCATTAATTAATTTAATTCTCTATTATTTCCAGTTGGATCAATCGTCCATCGGCTTAAGTCGTGAATATCTAATTAAGGGCTTCAATGAGACCCTGGTCAAGGCCTACTATGAATATATGGTTGATATGGCAGTACTTTTCGGTGCCGACAAAGATAGAGCCACCAAGGAATTATCCGAATCTTTACAATTCGAAATGGATTTGGCCAATGTAAGTAGCATGGAATCAAGATCAATATCTGTGAATAATATTTACATATTCCTTTCATGCAGATCTCCTGGTCCAATGAGAAGAGACGTAACTCCAATGATTTGTATAACTTGAGAACAATCAAAGAAATCCAAGAGGCCTATCCCTATGTACAATGGTTGGATTACATTAATGCCTTGCTGCCGGAAGGTTTGAAGGTCGATGAAAATGAAGTTATCAATCTATCGGTTCCCAGTTTTATGGAGGAATTGGGTAAACTGTTGAAACGTACCCCCAAACGTACCATTGCCAATTATATGATGTGGCGTATTCATGCCTTTTCGGTGGCTTTCCTATCGGAGGAATTCCGTAAACGTCAATTGCAATATGCCACCGCATTGACGGGTCGCCAGGAACAGGAGGCCCGTTGGAAGGAATGTGTTGATATTTCATCAGGAAGGTAAGCAGTTGAAGGGGTTTGGTTTTATTTTCTCCCTAGTGTTTTTGGTGTAATGTTTTGTTGTTGTTGTTCGGAGAGCATGCGTTTACAAAATTTTGCATGTTTATGGAAAATTTTGTGTTTACTTTCTCTCTCTCTTTTTTTGTAGTTGTAATTATCCGTTCTTGTTATTATTTAGCATGTCTTTGTATTTCCGTTTCCTGTTTGTAAATGTTCGGTATCGTTCGTGTTTGTGTGTTCGAGTCTTTCATTTTTGTTTTTCCAAAATTTTCACATTCTCTTCTGAAGGACATGTGTATATGTTATTATTTCTATTTTCTCTTCTTTTTTCTTTGTGTCTCTCTTTTTTTATTTTTTTTTATGGAACAAACATTCTAGCGGTGACGATGATGATACGTAAGATCACATAAATCAATCCCTTATATGTCCACATACATTCATACACTAGTTTGAAATTTTGTTTGTTTTTATGTCATCACAAGTTTATTAACCATGTCATTTGTTAAGCATTTTTTGTTTTGTTTCACGATAAATTTTGTTAAGCACCATTTTTTTTTGTTTAAAAATTATTTTCAAAAAATTTTTGTAACGATAATATTTTGATAAAAAAAAACAATTTTTAATCTGTTTTCGATTGTCGAGAATTTTTTAAATTTTTTTTAAAAATTCTTCGATAATCGTGATTTTTTTTTAATATTTTTAAGGGTCCCCGATAAGCGTTGATTTTTTTAAAATAATTTTCAAATGGACTTGGTTTTTTCATACAGAAATTTTACCAACGTTTAGAAAATCCTTCTGTCCATTGAAATCAGGGTAGAGACACAACTATTTACCATAGACCATTAAAATTTCGGTCCACATTTTGGAATAAATTCTATACGGTACCATCTGGAGAGATTATAATTTTAAATTTCGGGATCTAATGGTGTTAGAATTTGAAATATGCAAAAGGATACCTCCCAAACCTTGTTCCGTCCTCTGATTATTTTCGGTTTTCATAGGCTAAATAAACTCGTGACAGATATTGAGTACAATCTCAAGTTTGGGCTCATCTTGTAAAGCCCTAGCATAATATTCTTAATACAGCTTTTCTTTAAGAAGGCCTTTCAGATCACATCTTCCAACGTCTCCATATTAAAAATTAATTGATAGATCATATTAAAAATTAATTTGACGGGAATCAAAATGAAGAGGACTCAGCGTTAAAAACTAAACCAGTAAGGAAAGTAGTAACGTCGGACGGGGCCGGCTATATGATTCCCTTCACCACTTTCGGTATATCCAACAGATGAATTCTAACAGACGTCGCATTTTTAAAGGACCAGTAAAATGAAGTTGGATCCATAAACATGTCATTCTGCAACCGATACTAAATTTTTCATTTGGCCAGATATAGAAGCTATATCTAAATCTGAGCCGATTTCAAGAAACGTAGCACACATCATACTAGACCTAATTCATTACGCTGTGCCAACTTTCGTGCAAATCGAGAGATATGTAGGGACTTTGGCGCACCATTTACCTTAAATCGGACGAAAATATATATGGAAGCTATATCTAAATCTGAACCGATTTTCAGGAAACTTAACACACATCATTCTATACCTAATTCATTACGATGTGCAAAATTTCGTGCAAATCGAATGATATATAGGAACTTTGGTACACCATTTTCATTAAATCGGACGAAAATATATATGAGAGCTATATGTAAATCTGAACCGAATTTCAGGAAACTTAACACACTTCATTCTAGACCTAATTCATTACGCTGTGCCAAATTTCGTGCAAATCGAAAGATATAAAGGGACTTTGGTGGACCATTTACATTAAATCGGACGAAAATATATATGGAAGCTATATCTAAATCTGAACCGATTTTCAGGAAACTTAACACACTTCATTCTAGACCTAATTCATTACGCTGTGCCAAATTTCGTGCAAATCGAGAGATATATAGCGACTTTGGTGCACCATTTACATTAAATCGGACGAAAATATATATGAGAGCTATATCTAAATCTGAACCGATTTTCTCGAAACTTGGCAAACATCATTCTGAACCTAACTCAGTACTCTGTGCCAAATTTCGTGCAAATCGAAAGATATAGAGGGTCTTTGGTGCCCCATTTACCTTAAATATATATATGAGAGCTATATGTAAATCTGAAACTTTTTCCACGAAACTTAGCACACATCATTCTATACCTAATTCATTACGATGTGCCAACTTTCGTGCAAATCGAGAGATATATAGGGACTATGGTGCACCATTTACCTTAAATCGGTTGAAAATATATATGGGAGCTATATCTAAATCTGAACGGATTTTCAGGAAACTTAACACACATCATTCTAGACCTAATTCATTACGCTGTGCCAAATTTCGTGCAAGTCGAATGATATATAGGAACATTGGTACACCATTTACCTTAAATCGGACGAAGCTATAGATGGGACCTATAACTAAATCTGAACCGATGTTCACGAAACTTTGCACACATCACTCTAGACTTTATTCATTACGCTGTGCCAAATTTCGTGCAAATCGAAAGATATATAAGGACTTTGTTACACCATTTACCTGAAATCGGACGAAAATATATATGGGAGCTATATGTAAATCTGAACCGATTTTTCCCAATTTCAATATGGTTCGTCCTTGGGCCAAACAAATGAGCTGTGCCAAATTTCATCCGATTCGGATCATATATGTGACCTGCACTGTATTTACTTTTTAACATGTACAGACGGACGGACATGCATAAATCGATTCAGAAAGGTATTCTATGCATATTGTCAAAAGGAACCATAGGTCTATCTCGATTATTTTTGCCTGTACCGCAATTTTTATTTGAATTTACAGCTTTATAGTCATTGTTTGTTAATCATATCATTATTTCATATCATTATTTTTTTTCAAGCGAATTCATATTTTTACAAAAGAAAATTTTCTATTTTAATGTTTCTTTTTTTACGTTTCCGACAGTATTGAAGTGGATGATAATGAAGAAGGGTATTTGAAATGTTCTTTTTTTCTATGTAGACAAACAGATATCATATCGAATTTTCTTAGTAAGGTTCTATTGTAACAAAATAGTTTTATAGAACATTTTCAAATAGTTAGGATATGAACTACAACCTACATACATATCCCATACATTCCTATGTCATATAGTTACTGAAATATCATCTAAAATTTTTAATTATTTTCTGTTTTCATTTTCTTTTTTGTAATGTAGAAAAACAAGGTAAACTTTAAATAAGAAATTGCTTTAAAATATTTTTTAAAATGAATTTTTGGATATCATTATATAAATTAAGTAGAACTGTCATCGTTGAGTGTCAAAATATTATAAAATGCTTCAACTGCTTTTGGGCAAGGGTGTATAATAATAATAGTATTCAAAACATATATAATGGAATAGATTACATATTCATATACATCTTCAGGGTAGTTTCTGTTTTTCTGCTAGGCAACCTGTCATAGGCGTGGATTTTTTCAAAAATATTTTTCAGGGCTCAGCATTTTTAAAAAAATATTTTTTTTGGAGCTTAATATATAACAAACTTGATACTAGATATCTTCTATATATATAAAAATTGTGCCAAAAATGTATACTAACTCATCAATTGAGAACGGCTGGACCGATTTGACTCAAAATTTCTTTCAGTTGTCGGTAATTACTGTGGGAAGGTTTTTATGAAGGAAAATTTTGAGAAAACCCCGCGAAAATCTTGCAAAAATTATTAAAAAAAAAACGGCTGGACCGATTCGACTTAAATTTTCTGTTAGTAGTCTTTAATTGAAGTGGAAATCTTTTAATGCAAGAAAATTTTGAGAAAAATCCGCGAAAAATGTTGCAAAATATATATTGAAAGATATTAGCATTTCCACACGTTTTATATCGAACCTTTATAATTTCATCTCTACGTAGATCTTTTTGGACATATTTTTGGCGAAAATTGCCAGCGAATAATACATTTAAGTAATTGTCAATTATGGAAAATTTTCAAAATATGTTAATTTTCTACAATCAATTGGATTGCCATTACCTTGAAAAATGTTTGTATATAAAAATAAATTTATATATTCATTAGAGTTAAATTTAATAATAAGAAACCAAAAATGGAAAAATTGAAACTTCTAACTGATAATCGCGGAATATTTAAAAGAAAACATGATTTTGCTCTATCCATGTACAGTGAGCAGCAAAAGTCATGGTACCCCATACAAATCAAAAAATATTCAGTAATTCATCAAAAAGTAATTCACAAAATTTCAAATATATATTTTTATTTCATGTATTCAATCCTATACTACAACAAATTAAAGTAATATTTCATTTTTTTTTATTAAAACAAAATATAAAACAAAATAGACATATTGAAAAGTCCATATTTTTGCACAGCATAAGTCTTGGTACTCCTGGAGAAAAATAATGAATTATTTAATATTACTTAATGTTTACAATTAAATTGACTTAACTAATATTTGTTAGGATATCCCTTGTGTTTTAAAACTTCATTCAATCGTTCGGGCATTGAGTATACAAGTTTTTTAGTGTAGTCGGACGATATTTTACCCCATTCTGTCGGAAGTATTTCTTTGAGTTGGGCCTTTCTGGAAATTGAATGATTTCGGAATCGTTTATCTAGATGATTATCACGAATGTTGAGTTTTTCACCACTTTGATTCCAATTTTGTTCCAAAATATTCATGAAAACTGTTTTATTCATTATTTCCTCAATGAATACCAAATTGCCAACACCAGTTGCTGACATGCATCCCCATACCATTACTCCAACCCCTCCGAGCTTTACTGCTTTCCGAGTATTCTTTGGATTGAGCTCTTCGCCTTTTTTCCGCCACACCAAAGAGCGTCCATCCGACCCAAATATGTTAAATATCGATTCGTCCGAGAAAATAACTTTTTCCCAGAACTCATTTGTCTTGTTTTTAAAATCATTTGCAAAATCGACACGCTTCTTTCTGTTTGTTTTATTAACAAGTGTTTTTTTTTTTTTTTTTTTTTGCGGGCAGTGCGAGCATCGAATCCACACTTTTTGATGCGGCTTTCCCAAAATGATTCTTTTAAGGCTGTAGCGATTTTAGAGAGCTGGTGAATGGATCCTTTTTTTAAAAATACTTTCAATTTTTCGTTCTTCTCTGATGTTGAGCCTCCTGGGACGGCCTGATCGCGGTTTATTTTCAATTGTATTTTCTTTTTTGTATCGATTAACTACTTTTTGGACTGCTGATTTGGTCCTGTTTATCATTTTACCTGTTTCGGAATAGGATTTTCCCATTTTATGGTTATCAATTATTATTTTTCGCTCTTCAATAGTTAGTTTTTTCCAGGCATTTTAAAAAATACTTGCTTTCACTTGTTGCACTAAGCAAATGCTTTTTGGGAATGTGGAAAGTACCGTTATTGTTTTAAAAGAGAATTTGACAAAACTCTAAATAGTTGCCACCTATTTTACTAAACGATTTTATCCCATAAATGATGTGTAATATCAGCTCTGACCAGGGGTGCCATGACTTATGCTGTGCAAAAATTTGGAGTTGACACGATTTCGATTCTTTTTATGGTTTGTTGGAACAAATAAATGAAATATTACTTTCCATTGTTGTAGTATAGGAGTGAATACATAAAATAAAAAAATTGTTTTAAATTTTGTAAATTATTTTTTGAGTAATTACTGAATATTTGATTATTTGTATGGGGTACCATGACTTTTGCTGCTCACTGTATAATGGCTTTTCGAATGGAAAAATTTAAATTCTAACTGAATTAATTTTACGCATGATTTGATTTTGGTTTATGGGAAATTTTTGCGGTTCTTGAAAATTTCGCATAATTATGAAAACCATGATAATGGATGTTAGCTGATGGTTCTATGCTGAATGGATGGCACAACTTAATATATTGCTTTAAGCTGTACGTTGTCTTTGATAAATTTGTCATGTTCCTTCTTTATTGTCATTTTATATTGAGTAAAAAATTAAAACAATTACAAATTCAAATTATTCACTTCGGTTCCGATCATTAATTCCGTAAGTTGTCTTTTTTGAATAGATTATTCTTTTGAATATCATAAATTATGCTGTATTTGTTGGTTCTATGAGAGTTATTTGTTGGGATAATACCTTCTATTAGACGGTTAAATCTTCGACGACGTACACGCCGTGCAATAGTCAGTCAAAATATCCGTAACTCTCAATCGTAAGAGGAACGTGCAAAAATAACTCATTGGAGACGTGTCCAATCGAATATTTATAAAAGAAGACCAGTAGTAAATACGGACTTGAGTCGCGCAGCATTTGAATACGATTCAACAATGATCTACAAAGACTTTCGGTACGTTGATATCGATTCATTATATGTCATACGTCAGCATTGTAATGCATTGAAAATCCAATGTGAAACCCCCGTCTTATGCTGCGCTGGTGGCAAGGTAAAATTCCCTCCATTGGTTCATCCTCCTGAGCCATTGTATTCCTTGCTCTATGGTAATACAATGCAGGCAAAACACTTTCTGTCTAATATACAAAAATATAATGGATGTTTTTAAATGACGTCATTTGGAGCCGAAGTTGCCGGCTACAATCCAAGTTATTAGGTAATGGCGCTTCTTTATTTTCAAAATTACTTCAATCTTCAAAACAATTTAATTCAAGGGCAAATTCACCATAGCACCCGCTCTATGTTACCCCCACCAAACCAAGATAACTTTTCTCAAATATATTGGATCAACGTTGTGAAATTTTTACTGCTACTAAACGTGAAATAATCTAACAATTGCAAAAATGTCTGCATGAGCGACCACAAAATCATTATTGCAGCAAAAACAGACCCGCTTGGGGCCATGCAAGACAGCATAATGCTCCCACTATCACTACAGAAGGAAATGCATCCAACATCGGTTGTTTAAGCATACTTCCAACTACTTATATTGGAAACCCACGTCAAATACATGACTATGCTCAAGACGCGATTACTAACGTACGGAATTACGGGCGCCCGGATTTATTTATCACATTCACTTGCAATCTGAAATGGACTGAAATTTCAAAACTTTTGTAGACAGGCCCACTCCCTGTGATCGGCATGGAATTACTGCACGAATATTCAAACAAAAGATCAGACTACTCAGATCAGACTTGTGGGATTAATCTCGAAATTCCCTGTTTTTTGAAATTCCCTCACTTTATTGCAGCTTCGGAACGTGGTCGAGTGCAAAAAATTTTCTATTTTTGCCTCCGACCAAAAAGTCGACTTTTTAAGTTTTCGATTTTTGCCTTTGACAAAAAAAAAATCGACTTTCGATTTTGTCAAAATCGATTTTCAACTTTTATCGACTAAAAATTTGATTTTTTTATATGAATTGTTTTCAACAGATAAAATAAAGTTCTGGAATTTGTAATTTTTGAGCAATTTGGGCTTTGTAATAATAAAGCAAAGTCGACGTATCGATTTGCTTAATACTTCGATTTTAGATTTTTCAATACAAAAAGTCGATTAATCGATTAGTCGAGAGCCAATTTAATTATCCCCATTCAAAACAGGATTGCACAGGTACAATAAACGAGCGATCAGTCAATTAGAAATCATTCAGAGTCTCTAATTCCATTCCAGTTCTTCTTGTTTTCTGGAAAAAAATATAGTTTACCTAAAATATCTGTCATACATATAATACCGCAATCTTAGATTTTCTGAAATATATCTATCCTACTGCATTCATTTGCGATCAACTCAACTCATCCGAGCTTAGTTATTGTTACAAACTAGTGGAATAGCGCATATCAAATCCAGAGGTCCTGGAACATTACGTTATAACATTATCACACACACACATATGCAAATTTTATAGTTTTCCGAATCACCATAATTTATGTTCGTTGATTTTTGTTCTACACACAATTCAATATTTAAGGTTTCGGCCACCACACATATATTAATCCTCACGAGTTTTTTAGCTTTATTTTAACCCAAAAAGCTTTAAATTAATAATTTGTTATTTTTTATTAAATCATTTCCTAATATATATAATAATACAAACAAAATAATTTTTATTTTTCGTTTCATTTTTTATTTTCAAAATTACTTACCAAACAAATACACACACGAAAACCAACTCAAAAACCATAATCGACATAATTTTGTCGCTAAAAACAAAAAAAATCGACAACATTTTTATTTCATGACAACATTTTAACCACAACAACAAAAAATCGAAATCATGCAACAAAATATTTTTTCGCCGCGCTTTTCCACCCACTACACATACATACCTACATGCCAATATTTGCCACATTTCAAATTCGCAAAAACCCCCAAAAATTGAATTGGAAACCAAACAGCTTAGCCATCTCGGTGGGTTCGTTGTACGTACGCAAATACTTCAAGGAAGACTCCAAATCGAATGCTCTGGAAATGGTTAACAACATACGCGATGTATTCGATAATATTTTGGATGAAGTTTCCTGGATGGACGATAAGACCAAAGCTGAGGCCAAGAGGAAATTGAAACATATGACCACCCATATTGGTTATCCCGATGAAATGTTGGACGACAACAAGTTGGCTGAATACTATGATAAACTGGATATCGATGCGGATAAATATTTTGAATCGTTCTTGAAAATGAATGTTTTCGGTACCGATTATTCGTTCAATAAATTGAGATTGCCGGTGAACAAGACCGATTGGATTCGTCATGCCCGTCCGGCTGTGGTGAATGCTTTCTATTCGTCGATTGAGAATAGTATACGTAAGTATAATTTTTAAGCTCTTTCTCTTTGATTTTAAACAAATTATTAATATCTCTCTCGTTTTACAGAATTCCCCGCTGGCATCTTGCAGGGTCACTTCTTCAATGCCCATCGTCCCAAGTACATGAATTATGGTGCCATTGGTTACGTTATTGGTCACGAAATTACCCATGGCTTCGATGATCAAGGTCGTACCTTTGATTTGGAGGGCAATTTGGTCGATTGGTGGGAACCCGATACCCAAAAAGCCTATTTGGAAAAGGCCAAGTGTATTATTGAACAATATGGCAACTTTACCGATAGACAAACTGGTTTGAATGTAAGTTGTTGATTGTGGATGATTTTGGGGTTATCTGGAAGGCCACCAAGACAGCTGTTTATACTCTTCACCACACTGTGGTACAGGGTATTATGTCTTTGTGCATATGTTTGTAACAGGCAAAAGGAAACGAAATAGACCCATAGTTCATTTTGAGAATATGCATAGAATCACTTTCTGACTCGATTTATGCATGTCCGTCCGTCCGTCTGTTGATGTTAAATTGTAAACAAAGTACAAGTCGCATTTATAATCCGAATGGGATGAAATTTGGCACAGCTCATTTGTTTGGCCCAAGGACGAACCCTATTGAAATTGGGAAAAATCGGTTCAGATTTAGATATAGCTCCCATATATATTTTCGTCCGATTTAAGGTAAATGGTGCACTAAAGTCCCTATATATATTTCGATTTGCACGAAATTTGGTATAACGTACTGAATTTAGACTAGAATGATGTCTGCCAAGTTTCGTGAAAATCGGTTCAGATGTAGATATAGATCCCATGTAAAGTTTCGTCCGATTTCATGTAAATGGTGCACCAAAGTCCCTTTATATCTTTTGATTTGCACGAAAACTGGCATAACGTACAAAATTGAGCATAGAATGATGTTTGCCAAGTTTCGTGAAAATCGGTCCAGATTTAGATATAGCTCCAATGTGTAGTTTCGTCCGATTTCATGTAAATGGTGCACCAAAGTCCCTTTATATCTTTCGATTTGCACGAAATTTGGCATAACGTACTGAATTGAGCCTAGAGTGATGTCTGCCAAGTTTCATGAAAATCGGTCCAGATTTAGATATAGCTCCCATATAAAGTTTCGACCGATTTCATGTAAATGGTGCACCAAAGTCCCCATGTATATCTTTCGATTTGCTCGAAATTTGGCATAACGTGCTATATTGAGCGTAGAATGATCTCTGCCAAGTTTCGTGAAAATCGGTTCAGATGTAGATATAGTTCCCATATATAGTTTCGACCGATTTCATGTAAATGGTGCACCAAAGTCCCCATGTATATCTTTCGATTTGCACGAAATTTGTCATAACGTACTGAATTGAGCCTAGAGTGATGTCTGCCAAGTTTCATGAAAATCGGTCCAGATTTAGATATAGCTCCCATATATAGTTTCGGTCGATTTCATGTAAATGGTGCACCAAAGTCCCTATATATATTTCGATTTGAATGAAATTTGGCATAACGTACTAAATTGAGCCTAGAGTGATTTCTGCCAAGTTTCGTGAAAATCGGTCAAGATTTAGATATATCTCCCATATATAGTTTCGTCCGATTTCATTTAAATGGTGCACCAAAGTCCCTATATATCTTTCGATGTGCACGAAATTTGACATAGCGTACTGAATTGATGCTTGTGAATTGGTGAAGGGTATCATATAGTCGGCCTCGTCCGACTTTACTATTTTCCTTACTGGTTTTTCATTATGTTTATTTTCAAGGCCAATTTATAAGATCAATCAGAAAGATCATCTGTTTATCAGCTAATTCTTCAGTTTGCTGTCTAAATCCACTATTGTGAATTGACTTCCATTATGAAAACGTAAACAAAGTCCAAAATTTTGACATTAGACATTCTCTTGCCGGTTGACTTTATTAATACATATTGATTTAATGTCAAATGCTATTAATAATGTCATTTAGGAAGATCAGCTGTTTAACAGCTGCTTCTTACGTTTGCTGTCAAAATTAATTATTGTCAATTGACTTCACTTTATATAAAGTAAAAGAACATTATGGGTGAACATACTAATAGATCTTGTTCGATGTCACAGATTTGATCGAAGTGGAAAATTCGTATTCCGGTTTTACTTAGGATAAATGGTTGGCATTGCTCGCGTTGAGCCATCCGTCGCGTTATATGTTATCAAAAATACAACAACCACAAGGAAACGATATGCGTTTGTGTTATCGTTTCCTTGTGGTTGTTGTATTTTCGATAACATATAACGCGACGGATGGCTCAACGCGAGCATTCTGCTTAGCCCTTTACTAAGGAGAAATTGTTGGCATATGTCCTTACGAGTTTAACATCAATACAAGGCCTATAAATAAGGCCATCCAGAGAGATCAGCTGATTCACAAGCTAGATTTCAAAATTCATTATTGTGAATTGACTGCACTTTATTGTGAATTGACTGCACTTTACCAAAAACTTTATTTTTGTCCAAATTTCTGGTCGTTCCAGAGGCCGCAATTATGGCCGGAACTTCGCGAATTTTCACATGGAGAAGGGGGTCGGGCCAAAGAATAAGCACGCCTGTTTTTATATAAAGATCGGTCAATATTTAGTGGGTAAAATGGACCCTGATTTTTGTATGAAAAATTACAAAATTTGTATTCTATGGCGTATATATTTACTCCTGAAGGACATAGATCCGAGAAGTTAATAGTATATCCAAGAGGAGTGGTTGACCTTTAAATTGTTACCAATCATATTGTCGTAGGTACTCGGATGCAGGAGTTACACTTGAATATTTACAGGTGCTTACGTATTCATATATTATTTAGTAACTTATTACCACACTTTAGGGCGGATATATATAGCCTGCTCGCTTTGAAATGTTCCATGAGGTTCCAGTTATGGTCAATGACAACGCCTAAAATTTTAGGTGATGATCAGATAATAATTTTTCGGATGAAGTGTGCCGAAAACTTAATTATTTGTACTTTTCGAGCCGGAAGCCGAACATCACAACACAACCTACGGTGAAGGGAATCTGGACAAGTAATTAGAGGGGCTGTACTGATTATTAGTAACATTTTCTGACCTCTAACCAGTCAAAAGTGTGCAAATATCGCAAAATATTGCCCAATCTCAGAATATAGAACCACAGAAAGTTAGATTTTCATGAAAGTTGTGTAGGGTATCATGTGGTCGGCCCCGTCCGACTATACTGCTCCGCTCACTGGTTGATAATAAACTTGAGGAAAATAATTGTATTTTCACTTTCTTGCTGATCTTAATAATAGGCTTTTCAGCAATCAATTCGTTAGCTTCTTCTTTTCCAAATAAAATTATTAGAATCTATTCACAATAATGCGGTTTGACAGCAAGGTTGACAAACAGCTGATCATACTGGGTAATCTTATTATAGGTCTTTTATTTGACTACTTTAATAAATCACAACTATGTAAACGTGATATTAGAAATAATTTGTTAATATTTTTTTTAAATTAATTTTTGTATCTTTCTTCCCTTCCAGCTTAATGGTATTAATACTCAGGGTGAAAATATTGCCGATAATGGCGGCATCAAAGAATCATACATTGCCTATAAGAGATGGGTGGAAAAGAATGGTGAAGAACCAAAATTGCCCGGTTTAAATTATACACCGGAACAAATGTTCTGGATTTCAGCAGCTCAAACATGGTGTGCCGTGTACAGAAAAGGTAAGGATTTTACATTTTAAATTTCAATATTAATTCTATTGGCTACCACTAATAGTATTGAAATTTTCGCGGGAGTAGTGGAATTTTTGCATCTGAAACTGATAAGTACGTTGAATAAGATGAATATATACTCATATCTTCTGAATGATATTGGAACGGTCTGCAAACATCGTTGGTTATTAGCTCTCATCGTTATGGTGCCTTCCAAATTGTAATCATGATGATTTTAGATCTACTTCCTGAAGGGGCTAGATCTAGTCTTGGCCAATTACGAACAAACTAGGTATTTTTTTTTTAATTGAACTAGGTCGTTCATCTCGTTCACTTGCCTTATATCGTTCAATTGGTATTGTATTTATGCTGCCAGTTCTATCAATCGCAAAGAATGATAACTTTTCCCAATCATACGAAAAACTTGACTATATATTTTCTGCACCCAGTTATATTCGGCTGCACACTTGTTTGCACTACAGTTGTTGCTCCGGACACCTGTGCCTCTTCTTCCATGGTTTCAAGCTCCCTTCTACCGGCTGTTTTTGGGAGTCAAGTAAATCTAATGAGTGCTATCCTTTTAAATGTCACTTCAAATTATTTTCTGTCCCCATAGCTATGCTTAAAACACTACTAGAGTATTTGCATTTGATTTTTTGAACACCACAATGAACTAATTTTCCGAGTTTCTTTTTTCAATTAATCAGATTTTACATGAAGTTGATATTGTTTGACGCCATTCAGTTGGTCAAAGCCAGAGCACCCCTGAACGACACTGAAGGTGTAGAATAAAATTCTGTGTCGTTCAGTGACCGACGACGTTTGGTAAACAAAATCGTTCATTGAACTCGTTCAGTGGACTGATTCGTTCAATTGAACTTGGTCTTTCACGAACGACACAAGACTAGCTAGATCTCTTTCGGTTCGCTCGCAAATATTTAAGTCGGCCAATCAAAAATCGATTAACGAAAAAGGAACTAGATGAAGGAAAGATCGATCGTTCCATTTGAGGAACGGTTCCTTTGAACTATCCAACTTTTGCGACGATTTACCATAAAGCAAGGCTAACAAATTTATTTGTTGTTCTTAGTCAGTGTTCTCTTCTAACATTCGAATTTTTTCAGCAGCTTCGATTTGTTTACAGAACTTCAAATATATTTAAATTCTCAGCAAAGTTCAATTTACCTCACGGCATCAATATAAAACCGTTTCTCCGTTTACATCTAGCTGGCAATCATTTTTCTTTGATATGGGTCGTTTAGAAATGAACCAGTTCAAAGGAACTATTACGCAAAAGGAACGATCGGTACTAGGTAAGGTTCTTTCGTTTGCCTAGTTCCATTGCTTCACAAGTTCATTTTCGCTCTCGTTCAACTAGTTCTTTTTGAATCAATCAACTAAACTAAATGGTTTTTTTTACCGATGGAACCGAATAATATCGAAACACTTCTGTCATGAGAATTCAGTATCTATCACGTGAGGTCAATACTGAAAAGATTTCCGATATGCCAGTTATGTCTAGAGTTTCAATCACTAGCACAGCTGATGGACC
This sequence comes from Musca vetustissima, assembly GCF_032173495.1. Classification (NCBI taxonomy): domain Eukaryota; kingdom Metazoa; phylum Arthropoda; class Insecta; order Diptera; family Muscidae; genus Musca; species Musca vetustissima. Next base: position 180,668 of record NW_026877537.1, read on the forward strand.
GTGTTTTAAAAGGGTTGCAGTGGAAGTCATGCCGTTTATACTTAAATGGCATGATATTCATGGGTCACACGACCGTTGGATCGAAAGGCTCCAAAGTTATGATTTCAGATTCGAGCACTGAAAATGTGGAAAACACGCTAATACTTATATCCTGTCTCGTAGGCCATACCATGGAATACATGCATGGTCCAAAAGCTGAAGGCAAGAGGAATATAGTAGATGTCCGGCCACTGCAGTTTGAGTTTGGCGAGGATTGGTCAACGGAATTCAATTAAATTAACTTAAAATAATGTTTTCTTTATAGTGTCCATACAAAGGTCGCTCGTCATTTTCAGCATATTTCAGATCTTAACCGAATATTCCAATCTGTGTTTGGTATTTCGCTTTCTCCGGGCCATGACATAGCACCGCCATGTAAGAATTCCCTTTTTATTGTACGTATTTTTAATGAGCACCTCATTATGGAGGTTATACAAATTTCGGTCTGGCAGAACTCGATGAAGTTTTTGTTTGTTAAACGTCTGAAGTTGTCTATCACAAGAAATGTCATTCAAGGCATTGGTTTGCAACACAATCGATGAGTGTGTTAATAATATTACACTTTCCGGGAGAGATGACATCCTTCCTTCCGAAAAAGTCAGACAATCGTAACATGAAATGGATCTGGTCCTCAATAATATGGAACGTGATTTGCCGAGATACAGTTTAATATTGTTCATGTTGGGCGCCATTTGTTACTGAAAAATATATTAAAATAATTATTATCCACCTTTTTGAGAGGTTCGATTAATCATGCTCATTAGCCAGACGTACGATTCTAAATGGACTTTAAATATCATGAATCGACGAGATTGTCCAAAGAAATGTTTTTCATGTTGGGCGCCATATGTTATGGGTTCTCATGTTCGCCCTCTAGACTGCGTTTATTCTTGGCATTAGCATTTGATTGTAAATCGACTTAAAAAACGACTTTAATGTTGTTCATGTTGGGCGCCATTTGTTATTGGAAAATATATTAAAATAATTATTATGCAGTTTTTGGGAGGTTCGATTAATCGTGCTCATCAGTCAGATGGACAATTCTAAATCCACTTTAAATAACCCGAAACGAATTGGGTCCAATGTAAAAAAAAAAAACGGGATTTGATGGCATAGAAAATAATGTTTTTATATGTTGGGCGCCATTTGTTATGGGTTCTCATCTTTGCCTACCAGACTTTTTATATTCTTTGTATTATCTATTAAATCTCCCTGATTATGTCATATATAAAAAATCTGTAAATATTATTTTTTAATATTTTTTCTTTATTTTTTCAGAAACTCTCAAAATGCGCATTACCACCGGTGTCCATTCGCCCAATGAATTCCGTGTCTTGGGTTCAATGAGTAACATGAAAGACTTCTCCAAAGATTTTCAATGTCCCGAAGGATCACCGATGAATCCCGTTAATAAATGTGAAGTTTGGTAAACCACAACACGCACACACAGACGGAAAGAAGGAAAAGTCAATATTTTTTCTACACTCAAAGAAAAACTAAAAGGCAAAAACAACTTCGGGAGTTTCTAAAACCCCCACGACGTGGTTTTTCTAATGTTGATTTTATTTTTTTATTATGTATTTACTTTTTACCTAACCACCCACCCCCCAACCACCCTCTGTATTTCTGTACACCACACCAATCATCATTTTTTCTAACATTGCCTATGAATTTCTTTGACTTTAGTTTGTAAGTTTTGCAATGTTTTAGTATAATTGCTTCTTTGATGTTTTTTTTCCAAAACCACCCATTGAAAACTTTTACCCATTTTATATAATTTTCCACTGACGCCGAATTTTTGCAAATTTATTTTTTGTAAAATTTCGCTTAAGTGTTTGTATGTATTTTTTTTTCTACTAAACCACAAAACAAGTTAAGTAATTGTATATGTATGTATGTTTCTTTTATTTTGAAAATCATCATGCCAAATCAAGAACAATTCGAGAAAAACAAATAAAACAATTATATTTTTTTTAGAATTTTTATGTTAATTATATAATATATATTTTTTTTATTATTTATAACCAATTCGTTCGTATTTTTTATGTATGTATTAAGTACGAAATTAATGTAACAAAAACAATTTTAAATTTGATCAAAAGAGAGAAAAAAACAAACAAATAATAAAAAAATCTATAAGAAATAAATGTGAAAATAATATTAAAAAATATATATTGGAGTTTAATTTTTTATATTTAAAAAATTAAACTAGTTCTGGAAAAAAAACTAAGCTTCAAAAAAGTATACACATTGGAAAACTTTTCTATTACACAGGCCCGCCGAACTTTTTTCCGGATGGATATTCAAATTACCAAATTCGAATCGAATTCAAAATACAGAAAATTCTAAATTGGCCGGAAACGGTTTGGGACCAACCTAAAAGAAATTAAATTTGCAAGACTGTATGGTATGTTTTAAATGTTGGGCGCCATTTGTAATGGATTGAAATATTTATTATACAGACCCGGTCGAACTCGATTGGGATTTTTATATGCCACAGTTAATAGCATCCAGCAGAAAACTAAATACCAAACTGTAAGCACTAAGGTAGGAAGGTTAGGCTAGGATCTTCATATGTACCGAAAGTTAAACGGGACATTTGGAGAATTTGAGATACCAAACTATAGTCTCTTCAATGAGAAAATAGGGTTACAAAAAATAATACTTGAAATGTCGATACCTTAAAAAGCCAATTCGGATGAGAATCGTATACAAAACTTACAAAAATAATTTTAAAATATTTGTTGGGAAATTTTGAACTCAATGAGAATCAAATATAAATATATTAGGTTGAGGAAAAAGAAATCCGTTATTTTTTTATATGTACTATAGGAATTTGTTTAACATTCTTCGGAATGTCCAATTTGGGCCAAATACGCCCGGTTTTGTTGTATGATTTGTTGCCACTTAATATGTAACATCATAATGCCTCTCTCATAGAAGTCCTGCTCTCTATTTGCAAAAAAACCTGATAGCCGATTTTCCTACGTACCAATTTTTATACCCTTCACCACACTGTGGTACAGGGTATTATGTCTTTGTGCATATGTTTGTAACAGGCAAAAGGTAACGAGATAGACACATGGTTCCTTTTGAGAATATGCATAGAATCACTTTCTAAGTCGATTTATGCATGTCCATCCGTCTGTCTGTCCACGTTAAATTGTAAACAAAGTACAGGTCGCATTTATGATCCGAATTGGATGAAATTTGGCATAGGTCACTTATTCGGCCCAAGGACGAACCCTATTGAAATTGGGAAAATCGGTTCAGATTTAGATATAGCTCCCATATATATATATTTAACCGATTTAATGTGAACGGTCCCTATACATCTTTCGATTTGCACGAAATTTGGTACAGCTTAATCATTTAAGTCTAGAATGATGTCTGCCAAGTTTCGTGAAAATCGGTCCAGATTTAGATATAGCTCCCATATATAGTTTCGTCCGATTTCATGTAAATGGTGCCCCAAAGTCCCAATATATCTTTCGATTTGCACGAAAATTGGCATGACGTATTGAATTAAGTCTAGAAAGATGTGTGTTCAATTTCGTAAAAATCGGTTCAGATTTAGATATAGCTCCCATATATATTTTCGTCCGATTTCATGTCAATCGTGCCCCAAAGACCCTATATATCTTTCGATTTGCACAGAATTTGGCATAACGTACTGAATTGAGCCTAGAATGATGTCTGCCAAGTTTCGAGAAAATCGGTCCAGATTTAGATATAGCTCCCATATATAGTTTCGTACGATTTCATGTAAATGGTGCATCAAAGTCCCTATATATCCTTCGATTTGCACGAAACGTACTGAATTGAGCTTAGAGTGATGTCTGCCAAGTTTCGAGAAAATCGGTTCTGATTTAGATATAGCTCCCATATATAGTTTCGTCCGATTTTATGAAAATGGTGCACCAAAGTCCCTATATATCCTTCGATTTGCACGAAATTTGGCATAACGTACTGAATAGGGCCTAGAGTGATGTCTGCCTTGTTTCGTGAAAATCAGTCCAGATTTAGATATAGCTCCAATAGGCTGATAGGAACAAAACGTTCTGAAATTAGTATAACCTAACCTGTGACAAGTTTTTTTGAAATCGCTTAATATTTGGATAGAGCTTCCATATATTTTTTCGCCCGATTTCAAGTAAATTGGGCATCAAACCATCAACGAATGACATGTTTATGGATAGATCTAGGTAGATTCACATTTAGATAAATATCACATATTTTATTTCAACTAATTTCATGTTAATAGTCCTGTTTAATATACCCATAGTGGTGAAGGGTATCATATAGTCGGCCCCGTCCGACTTTACTACTTTCCTTTCTGGTTATCATTAAAGAAATTTTCCAAAGTCCGGACTGTATGGTGGAAGCATTAAAACTTCCCATCGAAGCTCCCGAAGTTTCTGGTGAGTCACTGTAGATGTGTGTGGCCTAGCATTGTCCTGGTGGAACACGACATCTCTCCTGTTGGTCAATTCTGGACGTTTCTGGTCAATTGTTATCTTCAAACGGTCCAGTTGTTGAGAGTAGAGATCAGAATTTAGCAGTTTGGCCATATGAAAGCAACTCATAATAAATAATCCCTTTCCAGTTCCACCAAATGCATAGCAGAACCTTCCTGGCCGTTAGTCCTGGTTTGGCCACCGTTTAGGGTGCTTCACCGTTCTTTGACCACCATCGCCTTCGTTATCGTATGTGATCCATTTCTCATCTCCAGTCACCATCCGTTTAAGAAATGGGTCTATCTCATTCCGTTTGCACCAAGGCTTCACAGATGGAAATTCGATCTATCCTTTTTATACCCTTCAACACACAGTGGTACTTTGTGCATATGTTTGTAACAGGCAAAAATAATCGAGACAGAGCCATGGTTCCTTTTGAGAATGTGCATAGAATCACTTTCTGAGTCGATGTATGCATGTCCGTCTGTCCATGTTAAATTGTAAACAATGCACGGGTCGCATTTATGATCCGAATTGGATGAAATTCGGCACAGCTCATTTGTTTGGCCCAAGGACGAAACCTATTGAAATTGGGAAAAATCGGTTCAGATTTAGATATAGCTCCCATATATATCTTCGTCCGATTTAAGGTAAATTGTGTACCAAAGTCCCTATATATCTTTCGAATTGCACGAAATTTGGCATAGCGTACTAAATTAAGTCTAGAATGATGTGAGTAAAGTTTCGAGAAAATCGGTTCAGATTTAGATATAGCTCCCATATATAGCTTCACCCGATTTTAGGTAAATAGTCCACTAAAGTCCCTGAAAATCTTTTGATTTGCACGAAATTTGGCATAGCGTACTGAATTGCGTCTATAATAATGTGTGCTAAGTTTCATGAAAATCGGTTTAGATATAGCTCCCATATATATTTTGTGCTATGTTTCGAGATATATCTAAATCTGAACCGATTTTCTCGAAACTTAACATACGTCATTCAATACTCAGTTCAGTTCACTATGCAAAATTTCGTGCAAATCTAGAGATATATGGGGACTTTGTACCATTTACATAAAATCGGACGAAACTATATACGGGAGCTATATCTAAATCTGAATAGATTTCCACCAAACTTTCTGAACCTAATTCGGTACCCTATGCCAAATTTCATGCAAATCGAAAGATATATAGGAACTTTGGTGCCCCATTTACTTAAAATCGGACGATCGGGGCTATACGTATATCTGAACCGATTTTCATGAAACTTAGTGCACATCATTATATGGGAGCTATGCCTAAACCGATATAGTCCATCTTCGAACTTGACCTGCATGCAGACAAAAGTACCTTTTAAGGACAAACTTGTATTGTAATACCTTTTCATTACAACTGTAAATTTGCCGATCAAGAAACAGTAGCGAAATTGTAAGAGGTCGCTCATTCCCTTAGCTAGCTTAGAACAAAACTTATTGATAATAATAAATAAATTTCGATGTATAGTCATTTTTGTTATTTTGAAGATTTTAGCTCCGAAGTGACTGTAATTTAACATTTCGAATTCTTTTTATACAAGAAACCCAATATTCAGAACTTTTTTAAATATATGCTCGTGAATTTACATGGTCACCATACAAAGTCACTGTTTTCTTGAAATTTTGTATTAATTGTACTATTGTTTTTTTTTTTTTTTTTTTTTTTTTGTTTGCAGTTGTTTACATGATGACATTTCAAAACAAAAAAAAAAAAAATGCTGATAAGAAAACTTGTACGAATAATGAATTAAATCGTTGGATTTAAATGATAAGAATATACTATGACAAGAACTTTCATTTTCAGTAACCGCCTGTCGGTGGTGTGAAAACTTTATTGAGAAAAAATGTTGGAAGTGCCAAGAAGAACATCTAACAAATAATGAGATCATTACTTCTTAAAAATATATTATACCCTCCTCCACAAGGCGCAGTGTATATTACATATGTTTGCAACACATCGAAGTCCAGATTTCTTAATCGGAATTAAATTCCATGTCGATTTACCCAATATTGAAGACTGAGCTTTGAAATTTTGAAAATACATTGCCACTACTCCTAGGATTTTTATATCCTTCACCACACTGTGGTATGGTCCGATTTGAATGAAATTTGACATAGCTCATCAGATTTAGATGTAGCCCCCATTTTCGTCCAATGCACCAAAGTCCCCATATATCTTTCGATTTGCTCGAAATTTGGGATAGCATACTGAATTAGGTCTAAAATGATGTGTGTTAAGTTGCGTGGAAATTAGTTCAGATTTAGATATAGCTCCCATATATATTTTCGTCCGATTCAATGTAACTGGTACGCCAAAGATCCAAAGTTAAACCGATTGACACAACATGTTGCACATCGTTTTGAAGTTAGTATGACCTAATGTGAGGAAAGTTTCATTGAAATCGGTTCAGATTTAGATATCGTCCGATTTTAAGTAAATGGTGCAACAATGACTCAATGTCAGGCCGATTGGCACAAAAGTTTGCACAGCGTACTGAAGTTAGTGTAGCCCAACGGGTGTCAAATTTTGTTGGAATCGGTTCAGATTTAGCTCCTATATATATTTTTTTCTCCGAATTTAAGCAAATGAAGATCCAAGGACCCAAAATATGGGCGATAGACACAAAATTGTGCACAACGTACTGATGTTAGTGTAGCCTAACGTGTGTTAAGTTTCGTTCAAATCGGTTCAGATTTGGATATAGTTCCTATTGTGTTTTCCTTTGATTTTATGTAAATTATGCAGCTTGCATTAATATTTTGGTCCGATTTTAAGTAAATTGTGACCCAAACTCCTCATTTTTTCAGATGGACGCTAAATTCTGAACAACGTACAAAATTGAGTAAAGACTGTCGTAATTGCTTTTTGTAGAAATGCAGACATAGCCCATATATTCGACCGACTTCAGGTTTATTGAGTTTCAAATAATCAACGAATGTCCGATTGATATTTGCTTTACATCGATTTACATAATTTTGTCTCATACTCTATCTATCTAAATGAAGAGTTTAATATAGATTACAGAATGACATGTTTATGGATTGATCTAAGTCGGTTAACATTTAAATATAGATCACATATTTTAGCTCATGCAATGCGACGTCTGTTAGAATGTATCTGTTGAATATATCCAAAGTGGTGACGGGTATAGTTGGCCCCGTCCGACTTTACTACTTTCCTTACTGGTTTGTATTGAAAATGTGATAAATGGGTCCTTTTTAGGGTAGCCCCATATAACGGTACGCCCCAATATTTCATATGTTGAAGCTTTTGGGCACGTATTTAAACATAATATGCTGTAATATTTTGGGTTCTCCCTAGGTAGAAAACATTCCTAATGTGTATCAAATCTTCCCCATATAAAGTATAGGTCCCCATTTTGATATAGCCTCGATATAACGGTACAAGTCTATTTTCCGAATTTTGAGGGTTATAACCACATATTTCCACTAAAAGAAACGGTAATTTAATATTGGGGGATTTGGAGATTTGCATATATTTATGCAGAAAATGATCAATTTAGATCATTGATGCTCAAAACTTCCCAAAATCATACGTTAGCGTAAATGGTAAAAAACGGAGTCTCAATTGTTCTCTTTTCCTCAGCCATTTTTGATGATGAATTCTCAGTTACGCTCACTTACATTTACTCTCACTTAGTTATGCCCACCACTGATTTAGATAAAGGTTTACGCAGAGCCCAAATATATAAGTACAGCTCAATTTTCGGTATTTTGAAATTCTTAGCTGCATTCTCAAAGTTCTTGTAAGGTAAAACATATTTATACAGAAAACAGTATACATAGGTCTATGTTTAGACGAATCCCTCATATAAATGGTTCGTCCTATTTTCGTACTGTTGCCGAAATATTATTTGAAATTATATATAAATTCATTGTATTATTATTTCTAATACATATTTATAACAATTAATTAATCATTTACTTATAATATGTATCAAGTAAAAGAATAAGTGTTACTTGCACAGTTGTACGAACTGCGTTACGTCGGTGCCGTCTTGACTGCACCGTGTGATAACTACTCGACAATGAGGGGCAGGCATGCTCAGCCATACACGCTACCGTAACTGACCGTCGTTGGTTAAACACGCATTCTCATTTTTCTCTTTTCGTCAGTCGTTTTTAATGATGAAGTCTCAGTTACGCTCACCCACACTTACTCTCAATTTTATTATGCCCATCACTGCTCCAGACCAGGGATGGAAAATTCAGTACAATAGTACTTTTTTCAGTACCTTTTTACCCAAAAAAGTACCGTAGTACCCCCGTTACCATTTCAGTACCATTCCAATCCTTCATTAAACCATGATATATATATTTTTTTGGGTATGGATTTGACCGACAAAAGTATGCAGATAAAGATAGTAATGTTATTGCAATATTTCTCTTGAAAAAATTAACAGGTTTTCGACTGTTTGTTATGATTAAAATTACAAACATTAAATTAAGTTAATGAGTTCCAATTTTTTTTTTAATGATATGTTTGTCGGAACTCAATTTGGCATACTCTGTGCTATCTCCTGACATTGGAAAATTGATGACGTTCCAAGTCGTCGTGATTACTTCAATAATTTCAAGAGTACTTTGGAACTGAAATTCATGTTAGTTTGGGGTATATTGGCTTTCGAGAAAGAGGTAGTGAAATTAAAATTAGTCAATAGCATACATATTCAAATGCAATCGAAAGAAGCAATAATTCTCATATTATTACCATCTGAAAGATACACTAAGTGATATCTTGAAAATCGATCTTTATGAAATGAATAAAATGTTTTTTATTTTTGTATTTTCTTGACAAAAGTACTCTTTTATTAAAAAAAAGTACTCTTTTGGTACCTTTTTACATTTTTTATTTTCCATCCCTGGTATACTTTAAAGCACAGTCGGGCGAACCACCGCACACGTGCACTCTCGCGAGAGTAAATATCACTATTCTCTCACACACATTCAACTGAACCAATTGAAAAACCATTGACACACACACAAAGACAAGTGCGTAAGAACAGAATTTTGTACGCTCTGCCCGTGCCTGCTTTAAAGTAGCTGCCTACTCACACGCATTGTTATGCTCTTTCATTCAGTCGTTGTTTGACAGCCAACGAATGAACACATGCTAGGATGCGCGCACGACGTCGTGTCCACACAACTAGAAAATCAAAGAAATCACACTTAGGGATAAAAGTATTTCAGTATATTTGTATTTTATTATTCAAAATGCGTTTGGGAAGGCGCAATGTTTTGTATGTTTAAAAACTTTTAAAAACAACAAAACATCACATTATCAAATATTTAATTATTTCAAGAATTAAATATTTGATAATATGACTATTATCTCAGTATATGCTATTTTATAAACTTTATTTAATTTTTAGTAACATATACAATTTGTAATTCATATAAAAACATTTTTAATAATGCTTTTAATCTATATAATAACAAAAATTAAATTCATCGATAATTTTTTCCGACCACAAAAATGTACACACAATTTTGTTCAGTACTGTTCTGTTTTCTCTCACACATACTAACGCATTTCAATTTTGGGCACCTATGCTCCAGACCATTGATGCTCAAAACTTCCCAAAACAGTGGTGGGCATAACTAAGTGAGAGTAAATGTAAGTGAGCGTAACTGAGAATTCATCATCAAAAATGGCTGAGGAAAAGAAAACAATTGAGACTCCGTTTTTTACCATTTACGCTAACGTATGATTTTGGGAAGTTTTGAGCATCAATGTCCCAAAATCATACGTTAGCGTAAATGGTAAAAAACGGAGTCTCAATTGTTTTCTTTTCCTCAGCCATTTTTGATGATGAATTCTCAGTTACGCTCACTTACATTTACTCTCACTTAGTTATGCCCACCACTGCTCCAGACCAGTGATGGGCATAATAAAATTGAGAGTAAGTGTGGGTGAGCGTAACTGAGACTTCATCATTAAAAACGACTGACGAAAAGAGAAAAATGAGAATGCGTGTTTAACCAACGACGGTCAGTTACGGTAGCGTGTATGGCTGAGCATGCCTGCTCCAGACCGAACAACATCGCAGCAGCAAGTATTTCACTAACCAATTCTTTTCTTCTACTTTCAGCAAATTCAATTTCTGAACATAGGCAAATGCAATTGGCATTTGCATTAATCAATAAATAGTTGGAAATATTTTTTTAAGTGAATTTACTAAAGTCTTTTAAATTATCGATCTAACTTGTCTAAAATCGAGTAAATTGTTAACACGTACTTTTGTGGTTTCAGTACATTTTCCCATCCCATTCCCATTTTCCCATTATTTATAAAAAAATATGTTTGCCGAAAATTTTCTTTTGACATAATCCCAGAATATTCCAAAATAGGTTCGTGATTGTTTATTCTTATATTCATCTATTTTTTCATATAGTTTATTATATACAATAATACAATAATAAAACACCATAAAACCCCCACCAACTTAATTTTAATATATATAAATGATTCTCAACATTTTGTTCTTATTCTTCTAAACCACGTTATTTTGAAAATTTTCTATAATACGCCTTGATGTTCGAGGTGTATTTTTATTATTTACTTGGGCTCCATGCTCAGTTTTGTCATCGACATATTTGAGTTTTTGTAGAACGTCATTGTTTTCGTCGTCGTTGTTTGTCTCCATAACTCGACCGGATTCATTAGTTCCAACATTTTGTCCGTTTGAATCCTTTAGTCTTGCCAAATACAAATGGCATATTAATTTCGATTTGATACATTTTTTGGTCCTATATGACAGACATTCACAATTTTTTCGTACATGGATGTATTGTTCTGAATCGGGAATGCAAATCATAATTAAAACAATGATAATTAAGAATTTAACGATGCGTATCTTTAAATATATTATTAGCTTCCTGAAATTTAGTATATGTAGCTTCCAGAGGTAGGTAGGTATTGGCCAATATTTCACAGTAATCTGAAAAAGAAAACAAATGAATGAGTCAGAACCAAAAGAATAGAAGATTCAAAAAGGGAATAATGAAATAATTAGGAAAATGTCTGGAATTTTATATCCAACAACGAAATTATGACAATTAATTTTCTCATTCTAGAAGTCTTGAAATATATATATATATATATATATATTTGCAATGTTAAAGATCTTCAATAAAATACACAATTGAATATCACCAAAATTACATATACAGCTTTAGGTGACTTTGGGCACTTTTTTCAACAAAATGGACGCCAACTTAATGTTTGCAATTCTCATAGGGTAGGTAAATTTATCAATTTTGGTTCATGTTTCGGGGTAGACTCCCGAAAGCGGCACTACTTATTATTATTTTGTTCTTGGGGACTTTAGACACGTTTTCAACCAATATTGTAATTGTAATAATTTATTTTGAGTTCTCATGGGGTTTCAAATATTCCTTTAATAATAATACGCAGACATTTTACAATCACATCACATGAAGTTCCCGACATTTTTAAGAAATTTCGAATGTACACCACATGGTCCAACCAAACTTAACGTCGTTTTTACTTGTGTTTATTTAAAAACAAAAATATATATTAATTTGGTTCAAAAAGAAATGTCAAACCAATTCACTAATTTTAACATGTATTATCTGTCTACTCTATACCAAACAATAATTGGAAAATATGTTCAACGCAATGCACTTATTAAGAGTCGCTCACACACTTCACCCAATGTTCGAGCTATTCAAATTTATTTATTAATTATGTTTTATATTTTTAAACAACTTTATTTGTTCAATATACAACCTCCTTCTACGGTCACACATACGACAATGTAGTGTGCTTTTGTTTTTATGCAATCTATATTTTCTGTTTTTATGTACGACAGCGCGCAGCTGTTTTACAGAAAGCAGTTCAAATATTACGAATTAGAATGAATTTTGTCGATAACGGGAGGAATAATGAAATAAGACCACAACACAACCCACGGCGAAGGAAATCTGGACAAATAATTAGAGGGGCTGTACTGATTATTATTAACATTTGCTGACCTCTAGCCAGTCAAAAGTGTGCAAATATCGCGAAATATTGCCCAATCTCAGAATATAGAACCACCGAAAGTTCGATTTTCATGGAAGTTGTGTAGGGTATCGAATGGTCGGTCCCGTCCGACTATACTGCTCCGCTCACTGGTTTTTATATATATTTTTTTTATTATATCAACAAAGCATTTCATTTAATACAACTACAAATTACACATAAATGTGCTTACTTTTGTTGTTAATCTTAAGGGTGGGGGTGTCTTGAATCGTTGTCCTCCTGAAAAATCCACAAAAGAAGCATATTCTTCTTGTATCGTTCAATATGTTTTTTGTATTCGAAAGGGGTCCCTGGAAATATTGGTTGGATACTATACCAGAGCTGTTCGATGCTCTGATTCTATGACTTGCCAAACCGATAAGTGAACGACCGGTATCCAACCCAATGAAATTAAAGTATTTAAGTATCAAGGTTGATTAAGAATTGATATATTTGTTCTTATGGATGTCGTTCTTGGAGGTAAATTACAGGTGATGATTCCTCAAGAGTTTGCCGAAAATAGAACGAGAAAACGGAAGTGGTCTTATCAAGATGGTCTTATAAGCAGTCATAGTTGCTGATTATTTTAGTACAGGTATTTGTGCGCCGTGACTACATTTAGATAAGTGGGGATTTCATACGAATGTTGTTATAAAAGGGAAAGTACTTAGAGATGCACGTTTTGACATAAACAATCACCATACAAAACCAGTAAGGAAAGCTCAAAAGTCGGACGGGGCCGACTGTATGATACCCTTCACCACTATGGGTACATGGAGGAAATGTTAATATCTATAATATACTGTAGTTATAGAAATTTCGTATACATCAGTCGGGACCTAATTCAGTACTCTGTGCAAAATTTTGTCTCAATCTGATAAATATATGCAGTATGGAGCTTCATTTATAGCAGCTGTATCTAAATCTGAACCGATTCGAACAAAATTTCACGTACATCAGTCGGGACCTAATTCAGTACTCTGTGCAAAATTTTATTTTAGTCGGACCACTATTGGGAGTTTGGTGCACTATTTACATTAAATCGGACGAAACTATAAATCGATGCTATATCTAAATCTGAACCTATTTCAGCAAAACTTGGCATATAACTATCTAGACCTAAAATCGGACGAAAATATATATGGGAGACATATCTAAATCTGAGCCGATTTTCTCCAATTTCAATAGGGTTCGTCCTTGGGGCTATTAAGAGACCTGTGCTAAATTTCATCCAAATCGGATCATAAATGGGACACGTACTTTGTTAACAAAAATACCTGGACGGACGGACGAACAGACGGACATGCATAAATCGACTCAGAAAGTGATTCTATGCATATTCTCAAAAGGAACCATGGATCTATTTCGATTTTTTTCCTATTACAAACATATGCACAAAGACACAATACCCTGTACCACAGTGTGGTGAAGGGTATAAAAAGGGGGTTATATGTGGACTACCCCTAAAAGGGGACGAATATTACTAATTTTTGGGAGGGAGGTTTGTTACCATATACGACCATAAAAAACCAAATTACAAAGAATTTGGTTGAAAAACGCGCTCAAGAACCCCAAAATACCGAAAATTGGGGGGTACCCTTAAATGGGGGCTACCCGACAAAAATGGACCTATATTTATAATTTTTGGTGGAGAGATTTGCTACCTAATAAGAAATCGACGTACTAAATTACAGTAAATTCGGTCGAAAAATACGATCAGAACCCGAAAATACCAAAAATGTGGGGGTACCGTTATATGCGCACTGCCAGAAAAACTGGACCTATATTTATAATTTTTTGTGGAGAAATTTGGTACCCAATAGGAACTCAATGTACAAAATTTCAGAGAATTCAGTTATAAAACGAGCTCAAAAACTCCAAAATACCGAAAATTGTGGATACCCTTATATGGGGACTATCCGAAAAAATTGACCTATATTTATAATTTTTAGTAGGGAGATTTGCTACCCAATAAGAACTCAAAGTACCAAATTTCAGCGAATTCGGTCGAAAAATGCGATCAAAAACCCCAAAATACCGAAAATTGGGGGGTACCCTTATATGGGGACTATCCGAAAAAATGGACCTATATTTTGAAAGCCATACTTGATTGCACTTTTATAAAAACTGAAGTCATGATGAAAATCATACGACATGTTCGTTGTCGAGAATAATGTTGAGTTCGAACACCAGGATTACCGTTGTGCGATTAATGTCGCAATTTGCAACCATTTTGATGTCATTTAACTCTGTTTGCAACTTTTTAAGGTTTGTGCGACTTTTCATCCCTGTTTTGTTAAGTTATATGTTAATTTTCTATGTGTGTAAATTCAAACAAATTTGGGTTCTGACATATTTTCGGAACAGTTGTATTGACAAATTTACTTTCTAGGCGTAGATTTTTATACCCTTCACCACAGGGTATTATGTCTTTGTGCATATGTTTGTAACAGGCAAAAGGAAACGAGATAGGCACATGGTTCCTTTTGAGAATATGCATAGAATCACCTTTTGAGTCGATTTATGCATGTCCGTCCGTCTGTAGATGTTAAATTGTAAACAAAGTACAGGTCGCATTTACGATCCGATTTGGATGAAAATTGGCACAAGTTACAGCCCTTTCCGTTTCGATGTGTATAAAGTCATGTCTGCATTCGGCATTCCTGCAAAATTACTACGGCTATGCAGGGTAACTTTAAGTGGCCAAGGTCAGCAGTTAAAGTCGGAAAGGGCCTCTCGGAGCCCTTCAAAACCGAACGATGATGCAGATAAGGTGACATTTTATCGTATGGCCTGTTTAACATCCTGCTGGAAAAGTTTATACGAGATGCAACGGTGAACAGAAATGACACTCTGTACACCAAACTGCATAAGTTACTCGCCGAAAAGGAAGTCTGCCAAAATAGGACTGGCAATAAATGGCGAGAAGACCAAGCTGATGATATAAACGAACAAGACGTCCAGCAGACTTGGACCAACTGTCGAACTTGAAAACTACAACTTCGAAGTAGTCAAGGATTTAGTATACCTAGGTACCGCCACAAACAAAACTAATAACATCAGCTTCGAAATGCGGAGGAGAATAGTGTTGGCCAACAGATGCTACTATGATGTGAAAAAGCAACCCAAGAGCAAGGCCTCCCCTTGCCACTCCTCACACTCTACAAGACGCTGATACTACCCGTGCCGTTGTATGGACATAGTCATGCAGTTTATTTCGTTGGTTAGCTGATGGTGTTTTTACACATTACAATTTCGTATGTTCCAAACGACGGGTGCGATTTCTATATGTATATATATATGTATACTTTAAAGTAGCTGCCTACTGGCACGCATTGAACACATGCTGGGGTGCGCGACGTACACAATTTGTAATTCATATAAAAACATTTTTAATAATGCTTTTAATCTATATAATAACAAAAATTAAATTCATAAATATTTTTCCGACCACAAAATTGGAAAATAAGTTGCACGAAATTCACTAACTAGGAGAAGTCGCTCACACACATCTAAATGTGTTTCACAATTTGTATTTTACCAAAAAAAAAGTTTTTAATTTATTTACAGGATTATAGGTTCTCACTTAATGGCGATCGCTTTTTTATTGACTTAATTAAATTTAGTACAATTTTTTATTTATTTATTTAAATTAATTATTTTCCGCTTAATCAATTCAATTCGCGAAACGTCCAAACAGTTTATGAAATCAATTTTTGAATCGCCGGCTATATATTAGTGTATATTTAACAGCAACAGCTTTCGATAAAGTGCCAGATGAAATATTCTAATATTATCATTCGTAAAAAGTAGAAACATCGTATTCGTTTTACGAATTAAGGGAACCCTCCCCTCATTCTCGATTTGATTTTTTCAAGATTTGCAATTGGCTGGTAAATCAATACCAATGCTTGTTGAGGTTTGTAACTTTGCACATATATATTTGAAGATTTAAAAAAGAAGAAAAATAATTTACAAAAATGGTTTGTGTGATTAAAGAAAAGTCCTTATATTTGATGGCGGGCATGGAACATCGGAATCTGAAAATTCCAACGGTGTTAAAAAGAGTACATGTCTGGCTCTCGTATGAAATTAAATTTTTTAAAACCGAGATGGGAGGAGTCCCCTTAAATCATATCTATGTGCTTAAGAATGTATAACAATATCATTTATTTTTTCTAGGTTGTTCGAGGGCGATACAAAATTAAATTTGCTCAGTAGTTGTCTTTTAATGTACAGCAAAATTACAGTCTTTAAAATCGAATATTAAAATTAGATGTAAAAAATCTTTTGGGTTATATGTGTCGTTTACATTTTGATAGATATGATAGACGGCTACCTTAATTCACATACATGCCTAAACATAGATAATATTCATGAATTGATTATAGAATTACACAAAAGTGTTTCTCATCGAATATAGGCGTGAATTTTTAGAAGATATTTTTTAAGGGTTCATTTATATGCGTGGATTTTTTTAAAAATCGTTTTTTAAATTCCACCTAAGACGTGGATAAAAATATATTTTAAAAATAGGCGTGGCTTTTTTAAAAAGTATGTATTTTATAGTATGCACCGAAAGCGTGTATATAAAAACAGACAATGCCATACAGCCCCCTCTAATAAATAGTGGTTTTTAATAAAAACAACAAACTAGGATACAGCCTGACTATTTTGCAAAAAAAAAAAAAAAAATAACAATAATGCAACATCGAAGGCGTAGAATTTTTAATAAATATTTTTGTAGTGTCCAGCCCTGGTTCCCATGGCATCTGTTGATTGTTGTCCGACGCCTTAGCTTTCAAACCCACTTCCTTATCTTCCTAAGGTTGCACAATATGCAGTTGTATACCATTGGAAAAAAAAATATTGTAGTCTGTAAGGAAAAAGAAAAATTGAAAATTACAACATTTCAAATAGTTAATTTTTCCTACATCATTTTGTTTTTATTTTTTTTTTAATTTTTTTTGTTCACTAACAATTTCTTCTTGTTTTTTTTTTACTTAAACCTAAAACAACAACACAATTTGAGAGGAGAAAACAAAACTAACGTCAGTCCTCTTCGATACCATAATTGACCATATTCATAGCGACTGCGTAATCCCAATCCCGTACATAGGGAAATTTATGGATGACAACCCAACGATTCGAGTCCATTTCGTAGTGTCATTGCCCACTACATGTTGAATACAGCTGATTGTCGACGGTGAAAATCTCATAAAACTCCTGCTCTTCACCGAAGTCTATGACCTCCCAACGATTGGCACGCATATCATAACGTTCCATCCACATGCCCAAGCCCATGCACCCAACACGGCACTGGAACAATAACCCTTCACATCGTTCATGGCTGCCATAAATTGTCATGAATTCTCTCGCGGATCATAGCGTTTGAGACAATTGTAGCTGCGTATCTCTTCTTCGCCATCCATCACATACATACATTCAACATGGATCACCGCTCCCATGGACCACCGCTGGAGCTGCGATGCACCAGCATTGGTTTACAGAAATCCGATTTGTTCGTCGCCAAATTTAGATATTCCACCGAATTGTTAATGCCATTCGATGAATTTCCCCCTATGGCATAGAGGCAGTCGTTGACAATTAGCGAACGATGGTGCGATCTTTTAACCTGCAGCGGGGCCAGGCTATGCCACTGATCGCGATTTTTAAATTCTTTTTTTTTAATTTTTTCAAAGCTTGGATATTTTAAACAAAAATATTTTTTCAAGGCTTGGATTTTTAAAAAAATATTTTTTCAAGGCTTGGATTTTTTAAAAAATATTTTTTCAAGGCTTGCATTTTTAAAAAAATATTTTTTCAAAGCTTAGATTTAAAAAAAATATTTTTTCAAGGCTTGCATTTAAAAAAAAAATTTTTCAAAGCTTGGATTTTTTAAAAAAATATTTTTTCAAGGCTTGGATTTTTAAAAAAAATATTTTTTAATGTCCAAACAAGGCGAGGATATTTGACAAATCCAAAGTTTTCTTTAAGATTTTCCTTACTCACCTCCTCGTAGGACATTTCGTAGAACTCCACACACTGAACGACATCCTGAAAATGTGTGATAATATAGTCTTTTGCCATTTCCAACAATATCTGATTATTTTGCTTCTGGGCAAAATGTTTGAAACCCAAACAATTCTCCGGATCCGATAAATGATCCAATTGTAGAAATGATGCGGTCTGCATTACCTGCTGCACATAATCATCGCTAATATCCACCAGGCCGGTGGATATTAGCGATGATTATGAAATAGTTATCTAATTTGTTCCGCGATTTTGGGCCTAGGCCTAGTCCCTGTGTTAGACGTACCAGAAGGAGTGGACCGATATTCCCCATCTTCGAACCTGAACTAAGTTTGGAAGAGATCAAAATTTTCTGAAATGGATTTAGTCCAAAGAAACATGGGGTCTAGAACCAATATTTCGATGAGGCACATTTTCGCTGTATCAAACTGTATACACCGGTATATATATTTTCATTTCAAGTATCTGTAAATATATCTATGGTAGAGGGTATCCAAAGCTCGGCCCGGCCGAACTTAACGCCTTTTCACTTGTTTTCTATTAATTACGCTATGCAGAAATTCGTGCAAATCGGAAGATATATGGGGGATTTAGTGTTTCATTAACATAAAATCGGACGAAAATATATATGTGAGCTATATCTAAATCTGAATAGATTTTAACGAAACTTAGTACACATTAGGAATAAGTAAATCGACTTTCGACTAATCGATTAATCGACTTTTTGTATTGAAAAGTCTAAAAGTCGAAGTCGACTTTTGATCTATGAGAAAATCGTAAAGTCGACTTTTCAAGATCGACTTTCGATTTTCTTCATAAATAATTGGTTTGTTATCACAAAGCTCAAATGTCCCAAAAATAGCACTTAACGGAATTTTACATTATCTGTTCATAATAATTCATATAAAAAATCAAATTTTTAGTCGATTTTCCGGAAGTCAGTAAAAGTCGAAAATCGATTTTGAACAGTTTTGACAAAATCGAAAGATCGAAAAGTCGACTTTTTAGTCAAAGGCAAAAGTCGAAAAGTCTAAAAATCGACTTTTTGGTCAGAGGCAAAAATCGAAAAGTCTAAAAGTCGACTTTTGCGCTCGACTGCGTATCCCTATTACACATCGTTCTGGCCCTATTCCAAATGTCGTGCAAATCGAAAGATATGTGGGATCTTTGGTGCACCATTTACATAAAATCGAACGAAACTTTATATGGGAGCTATATCTAAATCTGAACCGATTTTCTTCAATTTCAATGGAGTTCGTCCTTGGGCCAAATAAGTGACTCGGAAAGTGATTCTATGCATATTCTTAAAAGGAACCATGTGCCTATCTCGTTTTATTTTGCCTGTTACAAAGATACACAAAGACATAATACCCTGTTCCACAGTGCGGTGAAGGGTATGGAAAGGGTGGACTTCGAGGGAGATTTGTTACCATATACGACTACAAACTACCAAATTAGAGCGAGAAGATTAGAATATTGGGGTACCCTTATATGGGGGATACCCAAAAAATGGACCTAAATTTATAATTTTTAGTGGGTTACCCTTATAGGCCTAAACCGATATAGTTCATCTTCGAACTTGACCTGCCTGCAGACAAAAGACGATTCTTTGCAAATTTTTGGCGACCTATCCAATTCGTTTAGTAGTTTTTTTTTTAATTTCGTTTGGAACGGATCAACTGTGCCTTTATATATTTTATACACTATTTGTTTAACTTTACTTTATGTCCCCTCTAATTGTGTATAACATATTCGATTTCTATTTGAATATTTTTGAATTAACCTCTAAAACCCAACTATGTACATAACTTTGCAAAAGTACCTTTTAAGGACAGCCTTGTATTATACTACTTTTTCAGTACAACTGTAAATTTGCCGATCAAGAAACAGTAGCGAAATTGTAGAAGGTCGCTCATTTATTTAGCTAGCTTATTGATTATCAAAAGTTATTGATAATAATAAATAAATTGTTTCACTGGCGCCCAACACAGTGGCCACGAACTACGACCAAAAGATAGAAGCCGAGGACAATAACACCAAACCAGACAGCGACGAGTACGTGTCAGGCGAAGAGGACATGGCACCGTTCACAGCCAGTCACTTTCAACAGCTTCTCCAAACAATGCAAAAAAACAAACGGGCAGGTTCTTTTTAAGATTGCAGTGCGCGCTTTCGGGAACAAAGGAATGCGGCCGTAGCTGAAATGTTTGTTACTGTCATAAATGTATACAAAAATATCGAATCCATCTCAAACGCTGACGCAGAAAAGGGGTGCAAATGCTATTAGAAGATTACGCTGCCAAAGAAAATTTGCGGATTTTCGACAAGAGTAAATAATCATGGTATGTTGTCGAATCACTAAAGGGCTAAACAGAATGTTCGCGTTGAGCGTTTTTTGTTATCGCGTTAACGCACGCAAAAGTTAAAATATATTTAACTTCAAAGCGCAGCGCACATCAACTTCATGCGTTAGTGTTATCGTTTCCTTGTGATTGTTGTATTATCTATAACACAAAACGCAACGGATGGCTCAACGCGAGCATTCTGCTTAGCCCTTAAGTCCCACACAACATTCGTAGATTTGCTATAGGGGGAGGGCCCTGATGAATATCGGTTGCGACTATCACCGAATAGCTAAACTATCAGAATAGCCAACTCCGAGGAAAAGAAAATTAATACTTGAACGTCATCTTCATCTCGTTGATCATATTAAAATTAATCAAAAATACCTTTATCAGATTTCAGAACCCTTTATTACTGATGCATCATAGGGGTTAACTAAATGGAACAATTTTATCTTATGGCATTATGGCTAATTGATACGGCGAAAATGGTTTTGACCCCATGTTTCTTTGGACCAAATCCGTTTCAGACAATTTACAGTCGAATAACAAATGTTCGTCCGTCTGGTGCGCACGATAACTCTCGAACAGACTTTATCCAAACTTTCAACATCGTAATATTTCTACCATCATAACATTTCTACCACAACATCTTAATATTTCTTCCAAACTTAGTTCAAGTTCGAAGATAGGTAATATCGGTCCACTCCTTCTGTTACCTCTCCCACAAAATGGTCAAAATTGGCCAATTATTAATTTTATAATATCATGCGAACGGACTATCCGATTTGAACCAAAGTTTCCACAAGCTATTATCTTTACCAAGCCCACATTAACTCTGAAGATTAGAGCCATTGTTCCACTCCGTTTGGTACCTCCCCCACAAAGGATCACAATTTGAAATATTTATATAAACAAAATCAGGCGAATGCAATGTCCGATTTAAATTAAACTTTGCACAACCTTGCATGATTGACTGACTGACTAAACGATTCATCAACGCCCAGACGAAACGGCTGAAGCTGGCATCTTGAAATTTGGGGTGAGGGTGACTCTTGGTCCAAATGTGACAGATAAGACTGGGTTTCTGAAATTCGTACTAGAATGGTACGAATTTAATTTCAAATTTAATAGCTAGAGCTCTTAAATTTGTAATGAGGGTCACTAATGGAATGTAGAATAGATGTAGCAAAGGGGTATTTGGATATTCATAATGTACTCAAATGTTCTAAATTTGGTACAATATCGTAGCATGTGAGTGGATAGAACTAAAAAACTTGGAATTTGGAATGCGAACTAAGGTTGAATTTTGAAAACGTGTACTCGGATGAAGCTGGAATCCTCAAAATTTGAAATTTACATTTTAGGACGGTTCACTTTTTTTGGTTATTCTGTTCTGGGCCATTATTCATTACCTCATCATGATTGTAAACTCTGACTTGGAACTTTAATTATTCAACTAAAAGATTAAACTTATCGTTATAATTCTTTTATTTTTTCCAGATCTTTTGAATTAAATGAAAAAATAATAATAATTATAATAAAAATATTTGGGCTCCATTTTAGGCCTCGAGTTAATAATGAGCTCCAGTTTTTCGACATATTTGATTTTTTGTAGAACATCATTGTTTTCGTCGTCCTTGTCGATGTTGTTTGTCTCCATAACTCCACTGGATTAATCAGTTCCAAAATCTTGCCCGTTAGAATCCTTTAGACTTTCCAAATATAAATTGCATGCTAATTTGGATTTGAAACATCTTTTTGTCAAATATAACAGACATCGACAATTTTTACGTACATCGAGCCATTGCTCCGAATTAGGAATGACGATCATGGTCATCATAACAAGGATGATTAACAATTTAGCTATACGCATCTTGAAATATATTATTTGCTTCCCGAAATATATGTAGCTTCCAGAGGGAGAGGCTGTAGTTTGTACTGGCCTATATTTCACAGTAATCTGAAAAAAGGGCAAATACACGAGTCAGATCAAAAAGAATGAAATATTCAAAAAATTAAATAAATTATAATAAGGAAAATGTCTGGATTTTCTTAACATCCGCCATAAGATAAGGGGTATATTAAATTTGTCAGTCCGTTTGCAAATAGATCGAAATATTTCTCGGAGATCGCATAAAGTATATATATTCATTCATTCATCAGTTTAAAATTCTATGTCGATTAAGCCGTTGTTTAAATCACGATAGAGTTCGCAATATTTAAGGGGACCCTCCCCATTCTCGGTTGCGAAAAAATTTAATTATTTCTTTTTTGTTTATGGGGACCCCCCATTCTCGGGGTCAAAAATGTTGTTGATATAATTCGAATCTACACTAATTAAAGAATGTCCCTACAAATTTTCAAATGAAAATCTCAAGAACTCTTGAAGATATAGCCGATTTATTGTGTCAACATCAAGTGACGGCTGAAGGGCTTCTCAAACTTTAAACGTGTTTTTCTCAAAACATTTTTTGCGAATGGCGGGCACGATAAATTAAAAAACTAATAACCCAATCGATTTTAAATTTTTACACGTTTCTCTGTGAGTGTATAGCTATCGTATGAACTAGGATAAAGCCAATCGGTGAAGATCTTCCTTATTTTTTAACTTTGGTTTTGGTAAAAAATTGGCGATTTTCCAAAAATATTTTTTCAAAGGTCCGCCATTGTGTTAATTTTAGAGCAAAGTCAATAATCCTGGTTCATACGAGAGCCAGACATGTAGTCTTTCTAACACCGTTGGAATTTTCGGATTCCGATGTTCCAGTGAGGATTTATCATGCCCGCCATCAAAAATAAGGACTTTTCTTTAATTACCAAAAACAACAACAAAACAATAACAAAATTTTTTTGTAAATTAACAAGCATTGGTATTGATTTACCAGCCCATTGAAAATCTTGAAAAATTAAAATCGAGAATGGGTGGGGTTCCCTAAATCAGGTAAATATAATCGCTCGAAAATATGGAAATTTTCCCTAAAATCATTGGACCGTCATTTTGTTAATACGTTGTGCTTTGTTAATAATTCATAACAAAATTATTAACATCTATACTATTAATTAAAAAAAAAAAAACAATTACGCAACAATAACAAAAATATGTCAATTAATTCATTCATTTTTGAAGTCTTCAAATACATGTGTATGTATATGCAAATTTACAAAGTCCTCAATAAAACACACATTCTTTTGCCAGTCGGTTGAATAAAGCCAAAATTTCAAATCTAGAATGGGGTGGGTTCTATCCCTTCGTATCGAGCCGAAAATATACAAATATATTGCTTCTACTACTAGGATTTTAGATATTGAAAATGGAATATATCGGGCAACATTAAGGGTCCTCATTTGGCAGGAAATCCTCCTACCAAAAATTATTATTAGTTCATGTTTCGGTGTAGGCCCCATAGAGCTATAATCCCGCTTTTTCGTTATTTTAGGGATTTTTGGACTCGTGTTTCAACCAATTGGGTTCCAAATTTTTATTTAGGGGTTTCATGGGGTAGGAAATCTTCTATCAATGTTGGTTTATGTTTCTGGGTATACCCATTAATCTTTTTTTTTTTTTTTTGACTTTAAGCACGTTTTTCCAAGCAAAAACACCTGTATGCAGGTGTTTTCAAAATAGATTGGTCTATATTTCGTCATAGCTCCTAAAGGTTCAGCTTTTCGATTTGAGTGTCTGTAATTTGATTGTTCATTGGCCAAATAAATAACATACTAGCAGACAATTTACAATGACATAGACACCATTTGAAGTTACCGTCATTTCTAAGAAATTTTGAATGTACTACACATGGTCCGGCCGAACTTAACGACGTTTTTACTTGTGTTTATTTAAAAACAAAAAAATATTATTTTGGTAAAAACAAAAAACCAAAAAAACAAAAAAGTCAAAAAAATGCACGAATTAAACGTGTATTAACGTTCTACTATATACCACGCAATTCACATATTAGGAGTCACCCACACACTTCACTCAATGTTCGAAATATTAAAATTTATTTATTAATTATTTTTTAAATTTTTAATCACCTTTATTTGCTGAATAAACGACTTTCTTTGAAGAACAGCGATTGACTACTGTCTTGAAAAGTGTTTTGTTTCTTTCTGTTGCCGTAGCTAGGGATTGTCCGTGGATACTAGTGAGCATATTTGCATTAAATCAAGACATTTTTATACTTGAAAATAACACTTTAGCCTCTGTTAGAGATAAAGTAATTTGATAGATAGACTTTCAGTAAGCTATTAAAAAATGACACAATATGACCTCTTTGAATTTTTGCACAAAAATCAAGTGATAAGTATAAGTACTAATCGATCTTTTTGAAATATGACGAAATGAAGGTAACAAAAAGAAATGCAGCTGGTGCTGTACGTAGTGAGCAAAATTGATGTCGACAACATTTCAGATGAAAGAGAGAAATTTTTAAAGCAAATAGTACATTTATTTTGCTTAAAATTATTACAAAATTGGGAAAATGTCACATTAATCTTTAATGTTTCAAATACAAAAATCATAAATAAACTATTAGACATATTTAATAGCTCTATCGATACTTCTGATCCATTAATTTCCTCAACACTTTAATGCTTCCTCCTAAAGCCCTTGAATTGTTATGTTGCAGCGAGCCGATGGACAATATTGATCTTAGCAATCAAGACGGAATTGATGAAATGGATGAAGTTTTTGATTTAAATTTGCAAAGTGAATTAGATTGAAGCTAGTAATAACTACATTGTATATAATATAATAAAACAAGTTATTATTTGAATTCTAATTTATGATTACTGATAAAATTCTTCCAGGTTTTAATTTTAGTCATTTGACATGTAGTTTTTTGGTGTGGTTTATGTGAAAATCGGATAGAACATACATATGAGAGCTATATCTAAATTAGATCTGATTTGAATCATATTTGGCAGAGGCATTTTTGATTTTCGTCAAGATCGGCTGTATATTGTAATTTTGGCGTGGTTTAAACGAGAAATCGGATGGAACATATATATGTTATATCTAAATCTGATCCGATCTGTACAAAATTTTTCGGAGTCGTTTCTAGCCTATAAAAACGCATGCAAACTAAATTTTACGATGATCGGATTTATTTTGTGGGTTTGCAGTTACTTAGACGTAAAATCGGATAGAACATATATATATATATATATATATATATGGGAGCTATATCTAAATCTGAACCGAATTCGACACACTTATTTGCAGACTCAAAAATCGTACAGACCCAATTTTATCGCAATCCGAATCTGAACCGATTTCTTCCAAATTCAACAATAACCATTCTAGTAACAAAAAAATAAGTTGGCTCAAATTTCATGACGAATGCTATGATTTTGTTGCCGCTATGAATTTTGCACAGAAAAAGTCATTTGACCTATAGTGCATAGGCATGAATTTTTTAAAAATATTTTTTAATGTGCCGCCATAGGCGTGGATTTTTTAAAAAATATTTTTTATTGTACCGCTGTTGAATATTGTGCTTGATCGCATAAGTGGCAACACATATATTTTATGTAATTAGAGAACACTACATTGATAAGTCACGATATAATTCATGGTTACTTTTAATAGAGATTAAAATAGATACATGAGTAATCATTAGAAAAAAAAAACTAGAATTAGAATAATCTAGGGTTGGAAGGTTCTAGAATAAGATAAGAGTATATATAAGGAGTTGTAACATAGATAGATGGCTGCCAGTTTGCAAAGTAACGTCTGCCAGTTTAAAAAGTAACGTCGCCCAGTTTGTAATAAGTAGTCAGCAGGTGTTAAAGTAAAGTCCGTCAGTGTTGCAAGTGTTAATACTTGTTGTAAAGTCCGTATAGGTAATAAAGTCTCCCAACAACCCCGTATCGTCCGAGTTTCATTTATTTGGTGGTCATCGGCATCGTGTGTCGATGCAACAGAGAATTTTAAATTTTAACAACCGCCATAGGCGTGGATTTTTTAAAAATATTTTTTTAATGTCCCGCCATAATCGTGAAGATTTTAAAATATTTTTTAATGGATTTTTTAAAAATAATTTTTTAATGTCGCGCCATAGGCCTGGATTTTTTAAAAATATTTTTTTAATGTCCCGCCATAGTCGTGAAGATTTTAAAATATTTTTTAAATGGATTTTTTAAAAATAATGTTTTAATGCTCGCCATAGGCCTGGATTTTTTAAAAAATATATAATATCTTGGGCTGGTTCAACAACAAAAACTTATTGGCGCAATCACAATCAAACTTTTAAAAAAGGATATATATATATATATCTATAAAAGGATAGATAATTTCAAATAATCCACATTCGCAAAGATCTATTATCTCTTTACATACACACATACTCAATATTGTTTACAAAAACGAATGATTGTTACCACGAATTTTAAAATAAAAAAATAAATAAATAAAAACGTTTAACAACGTTACATATAATCCGACGGGGCGTACAGAAAAATTCTAGTTCCCCACTTTTGCAAAATGTTGTGTACGGCCCTATTACCCAAATACGTCGAATCCTTATCTTCAAGCGAATAATACAAATGTTTTGCCAATTTAAGTCATTTTTGTCGCTCTTCAACATCTGTTGACATTAGACTACTCGCGCTGGTCGCTTATTACCTCTCTGCGTATACGGAAACAGCAACAACAAAACATATATATCAAAACAACACACAAACAAAATTGTTTTTTTTTTCTCTTTTGTTATTTTTTTTTAACAAAATTAATTAAACAATATTAAAAGCATAAAGATGGGGGGAGTTGGTGAAACTCCTCCACCGCCTGCTCCACCTCCTCCATTGGGGGAGCAAAATAAAAGAAGAGCTCGCAGTATTGTAAATGATACAAAAACTTTCAAAAACTGTAATGGAACTCCGGTTAGAAATCAAATTACCAACACAAACTCAGAACCGCCATCAATCACTCAATTAGAAAATGAACATATTTATAATTCTTTAAATGAAGGAACCATTTCATACCCTCAATACCATCCTGGCCCTTTCTTTGTATTAGTGTCATCAGAAATACCAATCAATACAAGAAGGAAAAATAGTGAATTACAACTTTATGCCAGATTTCAAGAAATTAACATCACTGATTATGCCTGTAAAAATATTGGTTACAATACCTTCAGGCTAACTTTTAATAATGCAAATGCAGCAAACAATTTTGCGGCAAACCCAGACTTAAAAAAAATTGGCCTCAAAGCTTTCATTCCAGAAAGATTTGTGCAACGATTTTACATTATTAGGAATGTACCCAAAAGTATTTCTGCGATCACAATTAAGCAGCAAATTGAAGCAAACAATGACATGGATGTAGTGTCTGTCTATCGCTTTACAAGGAGAAATGAAGAAAACAAAACTGAATATACCGAAACAATCAAAATCGGCATTATATACGATGGTGTACCCACTGAAATACTTATGTGTGGTACTAAAATTTCCCCAGAGCTGTATGTACGTCGTTCTCGTCTGTGTTTAAACTGCGTGCGCCTAGGTCACATAGGTGACCGTTGCAGGTCAACAAAAAGGTGCTTAACGTGCGGAAAACTAATAATATGTCCCACTCAATGCAAAACACCAAAATGTCACGACTGTCGTTCAACAACAACATGCAAAGGTGAATGCGGTCCACCGCGATGTATTCTTTGTAATGGTACTGATCACTGTGCAACTGACCAGAAACTTTGCCCAAAATGGAAAACTGAAGAAAACATAAATAGCATAATGGCTCTCACCAACCTCTCAAGAAGAGAAGTCATTAGTAAATATCCAGAAACACAGAATTACTACCAAATTCTCTCTGAAGATCAATACAACAATGAATTTCCTTTAATCAATAAAAACAAAGCACCAAAAAGAACAGTTCATGATGAAATAAATAGGAGAGTTACAAAAACAAAATATAGTAAAATTGCGACTCCTCGAATTTACGCACATCATGCCGTTGCCAGCCCTCTCCAATTAGCTCCGTCTAAACCCATCTTCGAACAAGCAAACTTCTCCAAAGTATCTGAAATAGAAAAAATGTTTACAAATTTTGCTAATGAAATGTCGAAAGTACTAACCTCACTTAACAGCGCCGAAGGTCTAAATATCCTAAAAAAAATTCAGCAATCGTTACTGCCATCAGTAACAGACAGCCCATTTCTGGAAACTAACAGCATAGACCCAAATATACACGCAACCTAAAAATTTAAAGCAATAACAAAACAACATGAACTTATTACAATACAATATACAAAGTCTAAATAAAAACAAAAGTTATCTGGAATTCTATTTAAAAAAATTAAATGTCGATATTTGCATCCTGTCTGAAATATTTAACATTGATGAAAATAAAAATGCCACATCAATATTTAATTACACCATTATCTCAAAAAAACGACAAGACAACTACGGTGGTGTTGCCTTAGTCTTCCATAATAGAATAAAATTCAGGAAAGTTAGCTTTCCGACATCTTTGGATATATTGATTTGTGAAACTCTGAGCCTCTCCTCGAATATAACGATTGTTTCAATCTACTTTCCACATTCTCTCAAGTGCAATACCATTAGAAATGAGCTCGATAAATTGATATCATTCCTGGAAACCAAGCCAAATGTTTTCATATGTGGAGACTTCAACGCCCGCCACACTTCATACGGGGATAACTTTGATTCTCAAAGGGGTAAAATCGTAAAGACAACCTTTGATTCATCATCTTTTCGCTGCCTTAATAATGGTAGTTGCACATTTAAAAAACAGCTTCACGAATCTACGGGATCCGTACTAGATCTATCCTTTACGAATTCACATATCACAACTTCGTGGGACGTTTATCCATCAACAATTGGAGGAAGTCACCACTTTCCAATTGTAATGAGCATATCAACTATAATCCCAAAACCTCAAAAATTTTTAGCTAAAAAAAAACTCTTCAGTAATCTAAACAGCATTAATCTGCCTACGTCTTTCGACGACATACATGATACTTTTAAAAATGAATTTAAAGCATCAACGTACACAGTCACTGAAAATGCTATTCCAAAATATTGGTGGGATTCGATCGTGGAAAAGAATTACAGACTCTACGTAGCGGCACAAAAGAAATTCGATATCAACAACAATAATGTAACTGCAGAAAATTTAATAATTGCAAAGAAAAATTTTAAAAAATCGGTTAAATATGCCAAGCAACATGCATTCAAAAGAAATATCCAACAACTAAGCAATGCTCCAAGTTCTAAAGCCCTGTTTAAATTTGTTCGTGGGTGTAAAAATTCTTTAAATTCTACGATGCCGTCAAAATGGTCTTCTGATAATGACAAACCTTTTTTAATTCACTTAAAAAATCAGGTTCCTGACAACACACCGGTCAATATGGTACAAACTCCACACTTCTCAAGTGAAAAATTCACTAAGGAAGAATTTGAGCATGTTCTAAAAAACAAGAAAAAACCATCCGCTGCTGGTATAGATGGGGTTACCTATGAAATGCTGAGTCAACTTTCAGATGCGTCTAAAATAAATTTACTCTCTGCCATTAATAGTGAATGGATGAAGTGCAATATAAAGGATGAATGGCGAAAAATTAAGGTTATACCGATCCCAAAAAGAGGTAAAGACCTAGAAATATTTACTAATTACAGACCAATAGCCCTCATATCTGTATTTCTTAAAATCATCAATTTAATGGTCAAAGATCGCCTCTTAGCTTTCCTTGAGAAATATAATATTCTTCCATCCAGAACATATGCGTACAGAAAGCACCTATCGGCATCCATGTGTATTAATGATATTCTTCACTTTGTGAATTCGCATAAAGAAAAGGGAGATAAGGTGATTCTTTTATCAGTAGATGTGGCCAAAGCTTATGACTGTGTCAAGCTCGATATGTTATACAAAATTCTCCAAGATCTAAACTGTCCACTTGATTTAACTCACTGGATAATAAATTTTCTCCAACGTCGTGTTCTGATTATGGGTAACAACGAATTGGAAATTTATAATGGACTTCCACAAGGAAGCTGCCTCAGTCCCATTTTATTCAACATTTACACCATGGGTCTTCATTGTATAAATGATCAATCCACTTACTGCTTCCAGTTCGCTGATGATTTTATATTGCTTTCTGCAAACAAGGATTTTAACACTGCCAACAACAATCTGCAAATTAAATTTAACAACTTCCTTCGAATTCTAACTGAATTGAATCTGAAACAGAATAATGAAAAAACTACTGTCATGTACGTTGCAAAAGGAGCAAGAAAAATCCCTAAAATACATATTCAGGGCACAACAATAAGAACAGTCAATACTATTAAGTTTTTGGGAAGAAATATTAAAAACAGCTTGACTTTAAAAGAGCACTACGATGACGTCATGTCCACATGTTCGACGTCGTCAAACGCACTAAAAATGATAAATTCATTCAAGCAGGGTATTAACCCCAAAACTGCAATCATGTTATCCAAATCTATAATTTTCTCTAAAATAGAGTACTCGATATCCTCAATGGCCCACATGCCAACCTATATAAATCGTAAGGTAACCACTTTTCAAAACCAGACGTTACGAAGAAGCCTTGGGTTAACCCCTTCAACTCCAACTCACATCATTTATGCTCTATCCTTATGTTTACCTCCTGGTCTACGAGCCCAATACTTGGCGTCGAAAGAGCTTATAAAGTTCAAAATCTTTCATCATGATACATACAGACGAATTACTTCAAACCCCTTGGCAAAAACCAGTCTCGGTCAAACATACATTAAATTTAAACACATCTTTGATAGTGTGGTGGTGAAAGACGCTGTTACACCCTCAAACAAAATTTCATTCCTCATGGACATTTTCAAGGCAAACAAAGGCAATAAACCCAAAGAGTTTTTCCGATCCATACTTCAAGAAACCCTAAGTGACATCAAATTTTTTGGCTGCTCGGTATGGGCAACAGATGCATCCATATCTGCACACAGTACCGGATGTGCAGTGTGTAACATATCTTGCAATCACAATTTTCTATTTAAAATTGAGGCAAAACTGTCTTCACTAATGGGTGAACTGAACGCCATTAACAAGGCTGTTGACGTTATTTTAGAGGATGGCATTGAAAAGGCCGTAATTTTAACCGACAGTAAAAATGCTCTTTCACTCTTAAGGAACAACACCTCACAGAACTACCTGGCCAATATTATTATCGAAAAGATAAATATGTCACCAATCACTCTACTCACGTTTATTTGGACTCCTTCGCACATTGGAATACAGGCCAATGAAAAAGCCGACCACTTCGCCAAACTTGCCGCAGATGTTGGATGCATTATTCATTCATATCATGCGGTAAAAGATGCACACACTTTAATATACAATACCCTGTGGGATGAATGGGTCACAATCTTCAAGGAGACTTCTATTTCCAAAGGTACTTACTTCTCACAATTCTTTCCCGAACCCCCAAAACAGCACTGGTTCGCCGGCTCATCAATATCACCTGGAAACATCAAATTAATTAACAGACTGTTTGCTGGGCATACGTATGGAAAAACTTACCTACACCGAATCAACATTGCAAACAACAACCTTTGCGACTCCTGCAACACACCCGAAACCGAAAACCACGTCATTTTCAATTGCTGCAAATACAACTCCCACAGAACTAATTATTCAATATTTAACAATTACACAAACTTACCCAGCTTACTACATAGCCGCTCGATTCCAGCTCTCGAAGAATTATGCAAATTCATTCACTCAATACACATTACGCTATAATTAATGTTAATATAATCGATTATCATGTACACATTTATCGACACCGATAAACATCGATAGTAGTGGTGTATGGTTACTGCGGGTAACCGACCAACACAGCTGAGAATCGGCTACACTACCAAAATCCAAAAAAAAAAAAAAAAAAAAAAAACAAATGTTTTGCTTTTATTTTCAACAAAAGAAAAAATGAAAATTACTTTCTGTCAAAGTTGAAATTTTTCAACTTGAAATTTTGTACGTTCGACGTATTTCGGTAGCATTCATATAAATACATGAGTTCTACTACTGGTGAAAAACGTCGAACGAGCTAGTTGAGTTTTAGGTAAGGCTGTTATTATGGAGGGTATACACATCGTGGGGTGCGTGCAAAATTCGAGGCATTTATATGGGTACTATGTTATGGTGTTATGTTATAGTAGGTTGTTCATGCACCGAAAAAATAGTTTTTCATATTATAGACATTCTAATTGGAAAAGCGGGTCTTTTTACCTTTTAAGTGTGGTTCCATCAAAATACTACACAAATAGAACCGAAAATTTATAAATACATGGTTACTACTTATTGGATGTTTGGTATTGAAAATAAAATAAATCAGTCAACATTCAGGGTTCTCACCGATAGAGCTGTGCAGATCCTCCCTTTTCGATATTTTGGGGACTTAGGGCACATTCTTTTAATCGAATGTGCTCCAACATAATATTTGGGTTTATCAATGGTGTATCATGTTTCGGGATGGACCCCTAAAGCGGCACTAGCCATTATTCGGTTTTGTGTACTTTGGGCACGTTTTTCAACCTAATTCACTGTTATATTTTAATTTGGGCTTCCATTGGGTTTCCAATGTTCCCACTATATAATAGAAATATCGTTACACGATGTACCAGCAATATATTAGTACCACCCCTTTTTCGACATTTTAAAGGTTTTATCCACATGTTCCCCGCAGAGTAATTTTTTTGCACTGTACGAGGTTTTCTAGGTCAAGGTTTGAGCATACCGGTCTAGTGTCGATATTTTGAAGGATGTTTGTTTCAGTTATCAGATGTTTTCACTAAAGTGCATAAATAATTTCAGTTATCCGAACTTCTCAGAAGCGAAACAATTTTCAATTTTAGGAATTTTAGGAATTTTAATAATCCATATTTTATATTGAATTCGTAGGTTTCGAATTTTACGAAGGTTAGGTTAGGTTGAAAAGTGGGATGGATAATACCACCACATGTCCAACAAAAACAATGACATACACTTAAGCCCGTTGAGGCATGGTGTGCCTTAAGCATCTTGGGTTTGATCCCCCTTATGATTCTAGGAATTCTGTGTTTTTTTTTTTTGAGATTTCCTTCAGTTTTCCCCATTCACACTCCCTCAGACCTGTTAGTCCGTAAATAGCGTCATATCCCAAGAATTGTGTTCGAAAGCATGTAAATGCTGGGCAGTGGTACGGGAAATATTCCAGAAATATTCCACCCGCTCTGCACCTGCTGCTACCCTTGCATCCAATCTTGAGTAGACTTATTTATTTTTTTTTAATTTCTCTTTCGAGATGAGCTACATGATCGGAATTGCAATGCGTTACGATTTGGTTTGTCCTATTTACATTTGTCTTCATTAGTTTATATTGTTACGTTCTTGGATTTTACTTAATCCCGTGTACACGTTGTTTTATTTCCCAATACAGTTCGTACCAAATAAAACGCGGGTTCTTTCGGATTACGATTATTACAATGATTTTATTCACACAACTTTACTTTGCACTTTACTCGCGATCTGATTCACAACTGACTAACTGCCTTTCCATTTCCTCTATTTATATGAGCCTTGCCTGTCGCTACAGAAGTTTCTAGACGATCTGGTAACGCCTAGATTACGAACAATCTACCAATGCAACAAACACATACAAACTTACATTGAGTGAACAATAACAACAACACATATACTGGCGAGGGGGTAACAAAGAAAGAGGAATTAAGCGATCATCAATGATGACGTTTAACCCTTTCAGTGTCAAATAAAATTTTTGTCGGAATTAAAATCTAAAATTTTGCATTTAAAAACTTATAAAGGCACATAGTTTAGAAAAAATTGCAATTGTCATTTTAACCCTCGTACAGTTTCGTCTGTCTTTCAGCAAAAACAAAAACATTAATAGTAACGGTACAGAGGATAACCGAAAAATAGCAAAGAAAGAGAGTACTTTTAAATGTCGAATATATTCGACAAAAACACTGAAAGGGTTAACAAGAATTGTACGTCAACAACAAAATAGACAATGAAAGAGGAAATGGAAGGATGTAGAAAAATCTATACAGTAGTTGTTGTTGTGAAGTTATTCGAATAAACTGCGTAGTGGAAATTTACGTTACAATTCAAATTCTTAAATTAACGGAATTAATCTAAATTAACTTAAATCTAAAGTTATATTCGTAACAATATTTACATTTGTATTATGAATGACATTTAATCTCAACTAATCTTATTATTTCAACATTTATTTCATCATTTATCTCATCATTCATTTCATTGTAATTGCAATTGGAAGGGGTTTAATAAAAAAAAAAAACCTGAAGACAAGATGTGCATAGCAATTGCAGTGCTCACCAACTCGGCAATGAGCCAATTTTTAAATGAGTTATTTATACTCTTGCGAGTCGAGCTTTATGATCTAAGTTTTGCAAAGGAAAGGAACGCCAGGCTACACGTTTCGCCGTTGGTTAAGGTCGTATGTTGATAACTTTTCGAGTCGAGACCCAAAAGAATATAAATAATCACTTAAAAATTACTGTCAAATTATCACTGCCCTCACAAGGCAAAATTCAAATGAACAAATTTATGTAAATCGATTTGTAGCAAACTTTATACATGCTATTCGGTATGCCACACTGTTCAATATTTAATCCCAATCAGACACCCGTTCGAAATGTTAACCGACTTAGATCAATCCATAAACATGCCATTTTAATAACCTTTACTAAACTCTTCATTTGGATAGATAAATTTAAAGCAAATTTCAATCGGACACTCGTTGATTATTTGAAATCCAATAAACATGAAGTCGGTCGAATATATGGGCTATGTCTACATTTCTACAAAAATCAATTACATCAGTCTATACTCAATTTTGTACGTTGCGCAAAATTTAGCGTCAATCGGATGAAAATATTAATGGAAACTACATCATTTACTTAAAATCGAACCGATTTGAACGAAACTTGGCACACGTTAGGCTATACCAACTTCAGTACGTTGTGCACAATTTTGTGCCAAATTTCATTCAATTCGAATCATAAATGCGACCTGTACTTTGTTTACTATTTAGCGTGGACAGGCGAACGGACGGACATACATACATCGACTCAGAATGTGATTCTATGCATATTCTCAAAAGCATAGAATCACTTTGTTACAAACAAATGCGCAAAGACATAATGCGCTGTGCCATAGTGTGGTAAAGGGTATAAATAGTTTTCTCTGTGTAAAAGTTTCTCAGTAAGTTATTTTATGAGAGTAAGAGAGATTCTTCTTCAAACAATAAAATTATATTAAAACTGATCCCCGGATCTGGCCTTGTTCTGTACTCAAAAAGTGATAAAGTTTTTCAAATGGCAATTTACTACTTTTAATTTTTTTTTACATGCATACATTCATACATATGGAAAGTTACAAAATTTTTTTAAATTCCTTCGTATCTTTTAGAAGATTAAGTCATACCCGTATTCCCTTAACCTACTAAAAACCCGTAAATTCAAATAAACGCTTTGTTCCTTTTGATAATATGCATAGAATCACTTTCTGAGTCGATCTATGCATGTCCGTCCGTCTGTCTGTCCATGTTAAATTGTAAACAAAGTACAGGTCGCATTTATTACCCGAATTGGATGAAATTTGGGACAGGTCACTTATTAGATTAGATATAGCTCCCACATATAGTTTCGACCTATTTACGGTAAATGGTGCAGCAAAGTCCCTAAATATCTTTCGATTTGCACGAAGTTCAACACAGCGTAATGAATAAAGTCTAGAATGATGTGTGCTAAATTTCTTGAAAATCGGTTCAGATTTATATATAGGTCCCAATGGGACGTACGCAGGGGGGGAGCCGAAATTAATTTTTTTTTCACAGTAAATTTATGTTTGCAACAGCGAATTTTTTCATTTTGTACTGCCGGCCCCCCCCCCCCCTTAAATTAAATCCTGTGTACGTTGCTGGGTCCCATATATATTCGCCCGATTTTAGGTAAATGGTGCACCAAAGTCCCTGGAAATCTTTTCATTTGCACGAATTTTGACATTGCGTACTGAATTAAGCCTAGAATGATATCTGCTAAGTTTCCTGAAAATCGGTTCAGTTTACGATATAGCTGCCATATATATTTTCGTCCGATTTAATGTAAATGATGAATCAAAGACTCTATATATATTTCGATTTGCACGAAATTTGTCACAGCGTACTGAATTAACTCTAGAATTATGTGTTTAAAATTTTGTGAAAATCGGTTCGGATTTAGATATGGCTCCCATATACTTTTTGGTCCGATTTAAGACAAATGGTGCACCAAGACCCTATGCATTCTTCTATTTGCACGAAATTTGGCATAGCGTACTGAATTGAGCCTAGAATGCTTCGTGAAAATTGGTTCAGATTTAGGTATAGCCCTATATATATTTCGTCCGATTTAATGTAAATGGTGCATCAAACTCCTAATGTAGCCATAGCTTCCAGATATTTTTCGAACGGGTGTCTGATTGAGATTAAATTTTTAAAAGTGCGGCGTACCGAATAGCGTGTATCAATTTTGCTATAAACCATTTTCCATAAATTTGCCCCATAATTCTGCCCGAATTAAATTAAATTTATCATAGGTTGCAGACAGACATGAGTATGTTTCTTCGAGGGAACATTGGCATACAATTGTACGGATACATATGTGCCCTCAGCCTAATGGCTAATGAGGGAATAGACACTTTGATACGGTGAAAATGTGCCCCATCGAAATATTGGTTTTAAACCCATGTTTCTTTGGACCATGACAGGTACCTCCCCCAGAAAAAGATCAAAATTGTGCTAAAAATTAATATTATAATAACTTGCAAACGGACTATACGATTTTAACAAACCTTTGTACAACTTATTATCTTTACCAAGATGAAGATGGGACCCATTGGTCCACTCCTTCCAGTACCTCCCCCACAAATGTTCCATATTTGTAAATGCAATATCAGGCGAATGGAATGTCCGATGTGAACCAAACATTGCTCAACCCATTATCTTTATGAAGTCTAGATTAAGTTCAAAAATGGGACCCATTGGTCCTTCTGGTACCTCCACCACAAATGGTCAAAATTTTCAATATTTATAAATGCAATATCATATTTCAACCAAACCTTGCACAACCTATTATCTTTACCAACCCTATATCAATTCCGAAGATGGGCCCCAGTAGTCCACTCCTTCCGGTACCACCCTCACTAATGGTCAATATTTTTAAAATTTTTATCAACATTAAATCTTTGAAAAAAAATATATATATTATATAAAGTTATAATAAAATATGTGTGTAATTCCGAAGACCTCCGCAAAACAAAGGCTGGCAGTATATATCTTTCGGCAACACCGACTGACACTTTTTTACTTGTTTTGATATCATATGTTTTCATTTCTAAAACAAGGTAACTTAGTATATATCTATCTATCGACAACATCTTGACCGATCATTGTCAAAACATCCATATTTTTTTTTATTAATTTCTCTTTCGAGATGAGCTACATGATCGGAGTTGCAATGAAAAGGAAAGCCAGAGAGATACTACATTCCCACCACTATGCGACGCGTTTCGCCGTTGGTTAAGCGGCTCATCAGGCATATTGGGCAATGTGGCTTACAAATGTCTTTACTTGATAAGTTGTATTTATGTCGACTATTGTTGCGAAAATGCATCTACGAATTAAATTCAACCGTGTCAAGGTTCCATATTTTTTGTTGGCCGGATTCTTTTCCCTATATAAAATTGATTGGTGTTCGGTTTATAAATATGACCAACAAAAAAAAAAAAAAAAAAAAAGCAAAAAAAACTGTCAAATAAATTGTATGATTCATTTCATCCCCTAAATATAACTTACACAAAAGAAATTAGTATAATAATAACTACAAGTATAAACAAATTATTTTATTATGAAATACAGATTTCACTTTCACAACTAATTATATTTTGTGGTGGACTTGCACTACAAAATATTCACTGATCTTGATATGCAAACGTCATCAACATTGATAATGTCATACATACCTACGTACATATTAGAAATGAATAATAATAACAATATCAATAAATACAAATTATCAACGTACGACCTTTGTAAAGCCACATAGCCCAATATGACTGATGAGCAGCTTAACCAACGACGAAACGCGTCGCATAATAATGGGTACGTAGGTTCTTCTCCTGGCTTTCCTTTTAATTGCAAAATTTAGATCATCAAGCTCAACTCGAAAGAGTATAAATAATCAGTTAAGAGAACCCTCCCCATTATCGATTTTAATTTTTCAAGATTTTCAATGGGCTGGTAAATCAATACCAATGCTTGTTAAGGTTTGTAACTTTGCACATATATATTTGAAGATTTTTTTTTTTGTTTGAACCCGAAGTTTTCAATCAATATGTGAAAAATCGTGAAATTTATAAATCATATTATAAAATCTATTGAGTAAGAACTTCTTTTTTCGTAGACATTTGTTTGGATGGTTAAAAAAATGTACAAAATAATTTTAGGGTTGCACATAAAAATTTTAATGTTTAAAATATTAGTTTAAAATTTTTAGTTTCAATTAACAGATTTTTTCGATAAACCGACGTTCGCTTATCCGAATTCGACTGTATATTGCAAATGAACCTAAGGAGGAAAATCATAACAGTAAAATCGTCAGTTAGGTCGATCCACTTGTTTGGTTATTTTGTTCTGGTCCATTATTCATTACGTCATCGTGATTGTAAATTTTGACTTGGGACTTTACTTGTTCAACTAAAAGATTTAAGATTTATATTTTCCCAAATCTTTTGAATTAAATACAAAAAAAATTAAAAAAAAAATGTTTGTTTTATTTTGATGGCGGTCTATTTTAACATATTTATATATAAATGATTTTCAACATTTTTATCTTCTTCTAAATCACGTTATTTTGAACATTTTTTATAATACGCCATGATGTTCGAGGTGTATTTTCATTTTTTACATGGGCTCCATGTCCAGTTTTGGCATCGACATATTTGATTTTTTGTTAGACATCATTGTTTTCGTCGTCCTTGTCGATGTTATTTGTCTCCATAACTCCACTGAATTCATCAGTTCCAAAAGCTTGTCCGTTAGAATCTTTTAGACTTTCAAAATACAAATTGCATGCTAATTTGGATTTGAAACATCTTTTTGTCAAATATAACAGACATCGACAATTTTTACGTACATCGAGCCATTGCTCCGAATCGGGAATGACGATCATGATCATCAGGTCAATGATGATTAACAATTTAGCGAAACGCATTGGAATTGCTTCTTGTAATATATTATATGTAGCTTCCAGAGGGAGGGGCTGTAGTTTGTATTGGCCTATATTTCACAGTAATCTGGCCTATATTTCACAGTAATCATCAAGAATGGAAGATTCCACAAAATTAAATAAATGATTATCATGCCCTCCACCATAAGACGGACTGTATATTATGGGTCGATTACGGATGGCAACCAGAGTTTAGTTGCCTTGCCAGTTGCCAAATTTGCATTATGGATGGCAACTGTTGTCAATTTCAGTTGCTTCAAATATAAATTTTCGGCAATCATTTTTTTCTGGTTGCTGTTTATAATAACTGAACTTTGTAGGCTTCCCATAATGGCTAATATTACTACAAAAGAACAATTTGAGGTCCTTATTGCCCGGATGGAAGCTAAACCAAATGTAGCACGCGGCGTGCGGACTTTTGGTCAAACCAAAGCCACTATCGATGATGTGTGGAAGGCCATTTCAGAAGACCTTAAATGCTATGGCCCACCAACACGCATTCCAAATGAATGGCAGAAAGTGGCGAACATCTTCTTTTGGGTCCATGATTTGTACGTGTGTATCATCAATACATCCGACAACACCCTGGAACTTAGTTTTCGAATAAAAAAATTATATTCTTCCCTTTTTTCTGGGTAACCGGATAACTTCGGCGAAAACCACCGACATTGTCGGTTGAGCCATGCCAAGGTTGAAGTCATTGCTATGGTTGAAGTCATTGCTATGATGGTAGTTCTAACAGATTTATCTCTTAAATGCCTTCTAATAAATGACACTGAGC